>NC_089744.1:57874098-58084098 GCF_040412425.1 Macrobrachium rosenbergii
ATATATATATATATATATATATATATATTGTATATATGTGTATATGTGTATACACACACACACACACACACACACACATATATATATATATATATATATATATATATATATATATATATATATATATATATATATATATATATTAGATAGATCAACCATAGGTCGTTTCGCCTAACAGCGGATACCTTAACAGCAGATATTCTTAACCTCTCTGAGTAACGCACCGTTTTGAGAATCGTGAAAACCATTTAAATTTGGATAATAGCGCAGTAATGTTCATACAAAGTTGAACAATTAGTCCTCATAAAATTAGTAGTTAATGAGAGATATTAGAGTAGGTAGTAATTATCAGGTATTTGAAATCCTTGAAGTTTATCCACTCAATTATCTTCATGAAAATTGGTTCCAAATCGTCATTTCATGTTCATAATTTCAATATCATTGAGGACATAGAATGAAGACAGCATGAAAATAATGTTCTTAGCTTTCCTGCGTCTACCATCTTAATTCTTCATCTATAAACGATCAGAGGCATTTGAAGACTCTAAATTTCCCTTATAGTCATCAGGAAACTTCGGTAATCTAATTTGCGATCTAATTTTGGAGATCTAATCATCTGGCCTTATCATCATCATCATCGTAACCGGAATAGCTCGTCCTATAAGGCCTAATCCTCAATTAAGTCACTTTATAATTTAACAATTAATTCTGTTTTCCTCCACTTAAAGAAACCTGTTGCGGGAGGCAGCCAGGCAGATTCCCATCTTCTCAAATCATAATTAGGGGAAGTTTTCCGCTCTGCGATTCCACACGTTTAATCTCTCTCTCTCTCTCTCTCTCTCTCTCTCTCTTGCTTCTTGCTCTTATTTGTAATTAGAATATGATATCTGAATAAGCGTTTTCCTTTCTCTCTCTCTCTCTCTCTCTTCCGTTTGTGACAAAAAATGTCCTTATCTCACTTAACCTTATCTGTAAATTTTATTAATTTCCTTATGTGTGGTCTTATGTTCAGTCCATCGTTCGGTCTGCTTGGCACTCCAAGAACGGGAAATCAGTTCAGCCTGTAATATATGAACATTCTCTTTCTATTTATCCATATGCTCCGCCCTTTTTTCTTTAACAATTTGTCTTCGCCTACGGGATGCAGATAACAGATTATAGCAATAATGTCAACGTTCTGCACTCAGAATCCGTCGTGGATTTCAACAAGACGAAAAGGAAATAAGTCAGCCTAAATTATTCGCTCAATCTCTGAAGCAGCCAGAACATATATTTCGCAATGTGTGTGTCTGTGTGTCGCCTCGCGTGCGGGTCTATTTGCAACTGCACGTGTAGCAAGTGAGAGAGAGAGAGAGAGAGAGAGAGAGAGAGAGAGAGAGAGAGAGATGAGCTCACTCAGCATGGCGCCAGCGCTGAGAGAGATGTAGTCATTAGAACCAACCCAGACAAAGACGACGGTAACAGGGCTTTACTCGATGCCACCCTGTGGTAGGGGTACTTCACGGGTAGGGGGTATTGTAAAGGGTGACATAGCATTGATGGGTAGGAGAGGAAAGGGAGACAGGGAAGGGGTAGGCTGTCTTTTCTTGACAAGGTGACATAGATCACGCGGCAGCGTTATTCTCAACCTTTTGAGTCATCCGCTCACATCTGGTGCGAAGAGGGGGAGATACCAGATTACAGAGAGAGAGAGAAAAGATAAAGAAAAAATCGTACGGGAGGAAATATGAGGGTAGAGCGCAGGGAGGAAGAGATGACAGAATGAGGTATTTATCTAATCGTAAATATATATATATATATATATATATATATATATATATATATATATATATATATATATATATATATATATATATATACATACATACATACACACAGTATACATGGTGCAGGAGGAGTGGGAGAGAGCGAGAGACAAAGATAGAATGAAACCAGTAGCACACTTCTTGAAACTTTCTCATAGAATTTTATGAACCATTCCGCTCAGTATAAACATTTTAGTAATTAACAAGCATAAATGCAGCCACACAAGTCCTGTTACATTATATATATATATATATATATATATATATATATATATATATATATATATATATATATATATATATATATATATATATGTGTCTGTGTGTGTGTGTGTGTTTGAGTGCGTTTTTGTGTCTGTACACATCCCAAAGTAGCTGTCTCCCCCTCTGAGGGGTTTGTCTCTGGGGCAAGCAAAACAGCAGTCACTGCCAAGTTCATTGATCATCTTTTAACTGCGGATTCAAGGCTGAACCCCCAGTGCAGAAAGTATCCACACCATCTGCTTCACATACCTACGCATAAGGCTCAACAGTGTATACATTGACAACGACATCTCTTGGGTCAAGTACTTGTGTCTTTTTCGCTACTCGCTACTCTTGGACACTGTCACACATTCTAGCCACTTTTCCCTTCATTTGACCAATCCACATTAACACATTCTAACGCATCTTTTCTACATTTGTAACCTTTTTTTACCACATTCTTTTGGTATGTCTCTTCTTATCCTGACATTCTTTCTTATTTCTCATTTATATTACGAACAAATACTTCTTCATTTTTTCTCTCATTCTCATTCACCGTCCATATTTCACCAACTGTTTCATGATAGATACTATAGTTATGGATCCATCTTCTTGCCAAAACTCGCTGTACTCTTGTAATACAAAATAAATTATGATTATGCTTTCAGTAATTCTTACTTTCACCTCTGTCATCCTCCCTTTAGCACTGCGCGCAGAGGAGCAATTATGACACTCCTCCTTTCTTTTAATCTTTCTCTTATCTAGACATATGTAAACACCTGGTCAGCTATTAGTCACGCTATCACCGCCATATTGCAGTAACTCACTTGTAATTTCATTAGCTAACGGTGGCTCTCCAATCTTCTATCTTTTTAGTACCCGCTCTAGATCCTCAACAGCAACTTTGCCAGCATCAA
The DNA here is from genome assembly GCF_040412425.1 of Macrobrachium rosenbergii. NCBI lineage: Eukaryota > Metazoa > Arthropoda > Malacostraca > Decapoda > Palaemonidae > Macrobrachium > Macrobrachium rosenbergii. Next base: position 57,877,064 of record NC_089744.1, read on the forward strand.
GAAGTTTATCCTTTACCTTTTATAATAAGATCCATTTACTCATTGATCTTTTGGGCACCATTTTTTTCCCATGAGCACAAATGAATGCTGTGAGTACTCGCTTAGTGGGTCGGCCAGTATTTAATAAAATGTGCAACTATTTTTCTTACTTAAAATGGTCACTCACTTTTACTTTAAATACTTAATATATTATGCCTTTATTTCAATAATTTTCTCCTTGATTTCCCTCTTCATGATCTTTTACACTGCCACTTGATCATCCTATGTCTTTCACCTAAACTTCTAACAACCTCCAGTTGCATTTAAATCACTCAGCATAACCTTTCTTTGTTGTTCTTGAAGAATCCCTCTCGCTCTTTTCATTGACCATATATATATTTTAATATCACAGCCACACCAAGGCTTACACATACTCCTTGGAATAACACCTTCTCTTGCCCAGCATCTCTTAGACCTCCCAGAAACAATTCCCCTTGTGTTTTTCAGTCTTGAAAACTCTGCCTTTTTATTTTGTTTTCAGTAAGTTCAATGACATACAGCTTTCTCGCTGAGCAAATCAACTATCATGCCAAGTCCACGACCACCCAAAATCCCAAGGCCTTGTTCATTATTTGCTCTGTGACTTTTTGGAGTCTAAGGACAGGGAGTGGGGATGCGGACCACAAACCTTCGGCCATTTGACGTGTTTTTTTATCACGCAGAGAGCATAAGGAAAAAAAGATTTGTTAAATAAATTTCTGAAGATAACATGCTTGGCTATCATTTGTTGCCCAGTAGAGATAATTAGTGAATTATAGAATTTTAGGAAAGGTGAACGGAAAGTTACAGATAATATGATGAATAAAAAGCTCTAAATGGTACAAAAAACTAAAGTTGGTAAGAGAGAGAGAGAGAGAGAGAGAGAGAGAGAGAGAGAGGGGGGTTGTTAATATCAGTTGTCATAAGTGTATTATATATTTTATTTATTTCCTTATATAAATTAGCTGTAATAAAATGTTGCTATCTCTTTAGTACTCTAAAACCAATGATACTGAATTCACTTTTCACATCCACTAGTCATATCACATATGCGCTCAGAGAAACTTGCACAGACCACCTGATATTCAGCGGGCATATGTTACTGTCGCTATTGTAACAGATAACAAGATTCTTAGAACGAGAGTGACATGAACCTTCGTTTCTCTCTTAGTCTTATTTTATACCTCTATAAAAGAGGGTAATTGAAGAAGTAGAAAAAACAACACTGTCACATACGAAGGCAGTTACATACTTAAAATTAATTAGGATATATACGAGTACGCTTTTATATATATATATATATATATATATATATATATATATATATATATATATATATATATATATATATATATATTTTCTGCGTGATGATAACACAAACAGAGAGGGAGAGAGAGAGAGGAGAGAATCGTGCCTAGGGCCAGGTGGCATTAAAAGTGACTAATGTGTCTATGGTTCTGTCAGTAATAATAATGTCTAATAAACTCAGACATACATTCGATCATTTTGCCCACGCCCAGGGAGACCCTTGAACTAACTCAGACACTTACAGAAGCGTTAATAGATTATACAATGCACTATTACCTGAGATTGAGAGGGTCTGCTCTTCAAAGTGAAAACTTTGAAGGGAAACGCATCATAGCTCCGAACACTAAGCATTTGTAGCAAGCATGGCCATGGCTATCAATAGATATGACAGGAGGCTTGACGGCTGGCGGTTTATTTTAAAAGATAGAACTTTCTTTCTGTTGCTGGGAGGAAGAAGAGCACGGCCCTAGATGCTTTCATCTTGGAGAAATAAGAAGTGAAACATCTTGAAATTATTGTAAAATTAGTTTTTTTTAATTATGGTTCAGGGCTGAAAATAACAGATCCAGAACATGCTTTTGCTATGGTACATTCTATGCTGACTGCAGAGAAAACCGAGTTTATATATGTTTAATATATATATATATATATATATATATATATATATATATATATATATATATATATATATATATATATATATATATATATATATTATCACCATACGCCTCTTACCTCTAGACCACACTAGATTCTCAGTTTCTAGTACCCATTTATAGCTAGATGGACGGTGGGCGTTAGACCTGGAGGTATATATATTATAGAGAGAGAGAGAGAGAGGTTTACTGAGACCCTCTTTGACATATCTTAGCAGGTATCTCTTATCTAGCCTTTAACTATGTAACAGACCCTTTCGAAATGTCCAGATTCCTTACAATTCCTCAGGTCCGATGAACAGAATCCTGCCAAAGAAGTTCTAAACGATATAAAGAAAATGCGTCTATCCCCTAACTTTTGTTCTGTCCATGACCTCGCACCCACTTTCTTTGCAGCAACTTACGACATTCCGGCCATAGTTAAAACTTCACACTTTCCTCTTAAATGGTTTCATGTACTTTTGAAAGACTTGTTTGGGACAGAAATCTTTTTCATTCTGGTCATTAGGTCATTGGTTAACTTGTCTTAATGTCTTCCGCTTGTAGTTCAACGTCTGTGAACTATTCTCAGTGTGTTTTTTTTTTTTATCTTTTAATAATTATCTATTTGCTGTCTGCTTTCTTTCATCTCGGGAGTCCTTTACTGTCATGATGTTAAACCCAGTTTTTCTTATTTTATTCCTTTTAAACATTGCTTTGTTCTCGACTTGAAAATTAAATTTATCGTAGATTTTATTCTTTCAGTGAATTTGTTTATTTTTCTCGAAGTTGAGAACCTCATCTTCCATGATGCTTTTTTTTTTTTATCTCAACCAGTGCTATCTTTCGTTTATATACCGTATAAATGATGTTCTCCAAATACTCCATGAGAAAGAATATAATTTAGAATCATCATCATGTCAGTTCAAGAAAAGTAGAGTGCGTGTGAGTTTGGGGATGAGAGAGAGAGAGAGAGAGAGAGAGAGAGAGAGAGAGAGAGAGAGAGAGAGAGAGAGAGAGAGAGAGAGAGAGAGCAAATTATCCAGAAAAAGATTTTGAAAACGGCATCAAAATAAAGCCATTAGGGCCTTGATTATTCGCTAATGAAATAGTTCAGTTTGTGCTCAAGGGACCCGTAGGAGATGTTAAGTGGCTCATAATTTTTGGCTTTTCTACTTAATTACTACATTGATGCTAGACACAGAAAATTTAGAAGAAATAGAGCGAAAATAGTCGGGCTGTGGAGTTACTGAGAGGTCAGATTCTATTATACCAGTGCCTTGAGCCTTTTTCTTGTTCTTTTAACGTTATAATGCTGTAGTATATGTGGACTTTTAGATACAACTTTCTTGTTAATGACAAAAAAAAAAAATACGTTGTATCATGCCGTTTTAACGTTCAAGGCTACTTGGAAAAGCAAAGGAAAAATTTCAGTCATTAAATTCGAGGAGCACGTAATTCATGGATGACACCGAAAAGACGCCCAAATCACTAGACAAAAATATTCGTAACCAAAAGAACCTCTCTTTTAAATCTACCGTGTTTATGAGTTTTCGTTATTGTAGCATCCTAATGTTTGTTTTCTTGAAGGGCGCGGCTGTGCTGCAATGTGTCATAGCTGAATCACTTTCGATGCCTCATTTAGATGCTCTAATTGGACTGTGTCATAGTTTTAGTCACTCTCCTTTTATAAGGCCATTTTCATTGTCTTCCTTTTTAGCGATACGTTTCCTAATTCTGTATTATTTGATTCCAACACTTGAGACATGGGTTATGTGACACTTTCAACAAAATTGAAGTCAGATGCGGCATCCGTTCTGTAAGATTCGAGAAAAATGCAGCATAAATCACTGTGTTATGCTATTTGCCGTCTCAGTTATGGCCTCAGATATATTTTATACGAAACGTTTTCATCGCCTAACGCCAGCAACTGCGCACCATGTTTCTTGGGACGCAGAATGAAGGAACAATGCTATACGCCATGCGATGGCCTACCCAATCTACATACCATGTTTATCTGGAGCGCCGTTGTAAGGAATGGCTATCATCGCGGCTACTATCATTCGCTAAGCAGCGGTCCAAGTCCAACCAATCACCGCTGTGAGGACTCAGTGCTTCTGGAAAAAAGGTGGTTCCTGTGTAAACAAATACTTTTATCGCTACTATCGCCGTTATTATTAATTACCGAGCTCTAATATTACCCTTAACTGGGTGTAGACAACGTAGATTCTATAGAAGTGTTCAGTGTGATCTGGCCGTCGCAGGATAGTGTACAGAAAAGAAGCAAAAAAGTAAATAGCTGTGTGTTGGTGGCAAAGGCCAAGCTCTGCTGGACTGTGTTTCGTGTTCAGATGATGATGGTTGTGATGGTTATGAGCCTTTCCAGGTAATAGATCTTGGTGACTGTAGCTCTTGAGCAAGGCAGGTGTGTACTAGATGAATTTGAAGAGGAAAGCAGTGACATCAAAGAGAATGAAAAGGGAAAAGGTGGAGAAAGATATCCTGGTAGGCTAGTGTGAAAAGAAAGAGAAAAGCATCTAATTATTACTACGATTATAGTGACAGTGGTACAACAGATGACAAGTGGGAGCACCCCTATAACAGCGACTGCGATGCACTGTGATGATCCCACCAACTTCTCAAGTGCCAGTTCCATAACCAGCAGTAGTTCCCAACCTGTGGAACCTTCTATTGCTGAGGTTGAACACTCTGGACAGCTAGAAAAAGGGGGACCGCAACCTGCAGACAGTATACTTCCAAAGAAATATTTGCAGCTAACCCATCAAAGCTGAAGAAAGCAAGAAATGAACATTGAGCTACTCTGTTACCTTCAAGGGCAAGGAAATAACACTCAGCAAGGCTGCCTTCCTCTCCATTCTTGCAATAACTGCTATAAAGACCCATGTAGCTATGGGAAAGCTGCCTGAGGGAGGAGCAACAATAAAGCACCTGAAGGGCAGGAACCCCAATAAGAGGATAGTTACAGGTCAGCAATAAACACAACTTTTACCAGGTTGTCCTAGGAAGTCTGACCCTGGCATTAGAGCACTGTGCAAAAAATGCTTTGATTGTATGCATGGCAGACAGCCTGATATCACTGTGAAGTTGAAATATTACTTTAAGAATTTTTGTTGCTATTATCATATTGGACTTCGCCTTGTGCCTTGTGAGAGGTCTTGTAGATGGGAGGCGGGCTAGAACAGATATCTCTCATCTTGAACGAGAACAAAGATACAAAGTGACAAGACACCTGTGGCTTCCAACACTAAGAAGAATAGCAGACTCTGAGACGACGATTGGATCTGTCTCCATGTCCATACAGAAGACCACGGCACATCCAGCATACGACAGAAGCAAATTATGGTGTAGTCTTTTCAACATTGCTACTCTACAGAAATAAACTAGACAGGAATTCCTCAAATTTTGGTGAGTAAAGCTATTTTTTGCTATCCTCCACCTTTGGTCATCCTTTGCCATCTGTTTATTATTACTTTTATGCATAAATCACCATTACTGTGGATTACTGTATATATTATTGTATATATATGCATTCTATGCATTTCATAGATATTGTCTGTTGCAAATACATGCACATAAGCCACGCAATCTGGACTCCCTACATACGCATGACACAACTTCGCTCCTCTCAGTGTAAAATGCACACCTTTCAGAGCCTCTGTATATACCTATTTGCTGTATGGAATAAAGCAACCTATGACTTGGGATATTTCTCCATCCCTGCAATCTTCAGTCTTCTCCTACAAGACATCATCACAGATCACCATGTCGCAGTGAGTAAACTATTATCACCATGTCACAGTGAGTAAACGATCCAGCATCTCAAGGAAACACTGGAATCCAGCATTCAAATTGAGCCCCACCACCCCTCGATCGCCTGTGGATATTCTTCGATCAAATGTGGATCTTACAGTGTTTGTGTGGTGTTTCTGCAGGATCTTACATTGTTTGTGCTATGTTTGTGCAGTGTTTGTGAAGTGCAGTGTAATGATAGTGCTTTGATTTTAGTGGGTTGTATTTCTCTTGTGCCCCTCCCTAGCCACACATTGGGACTCCATTACCCACCCAGCAATGGAGCCCGAGTTAACGTCCACCCTCTTTCATCATTCAGCACACACTGCCGACTGACATCATTCAGCACACACTGCCGACTGACAACTCATTACCAGCCACCCCCCAGGAGCCCTCCCAGACCTGCTCCGCTCTCCTCTGCCTGCCAGTGTTTGTTCACCACACAGTGGAATTAATTACAGTAACTTTATAATTAAAACAGTAGAAATTCTCCCTCATCTTTTCTCCTCTTCTTTTAAACTGTGTATGACACTGCAGAAAATGGTTCATAATGGCTTCTGCCTCACATCAAGACGAGCCTGGGGATATACAACACGACCAGGACCCTGAGGACCACCAGTTGCCTCCACACCCAGTCTAACCAACAGACCATCGAACCCCACAAGGTTTTACAACTCTGGAAACCCTGCCTTTGCTCTCACCACACCTGACTATACTGCCTCCCACAGCTCCAAAAGCAGAGTTAAGGCTTCTCATCAAATACCTGGAGGATGTGGTCCCATTCGCTGTCCACACCCCACGGCAGATCCCCTATGCTTTCCGCGAACCTGTCAAGAATGAACTAGACTCCATGGTCCAGCTGGGGATCATTAAGCCTTGTGGAGATGAGCCATTGGAAAGGTGCCAACCTCTAGCTATCGTCCCAAAGGCAAGGGAGTTCGCATCACGGTGGACCTCACCAAGCTGAATGCACAAGTGTCCCCATGCCCTTAGCTGCTGTCTGTGCTGTCGACTCCACTATCAAGTTCTTCACCACTGCAGATGCTCTACACAGCTACTGGCAGATGGAGCTAGCCAAAGAGGACCACCATCTCACCACTTTTATTACACCTTATGGACACTTCCAGCATTGCCGGGGACCTGTGGGCTTCGCTGCCACTGGCAATGCCTATTGCTACCATTGTAACCTGGCTCTCCAGGGCATGAAGAAATGCATCAGGGTTGTTGATGACATTCTCATCTTCGACGACGATCTACTAAGTTAAGTATACCTTAGTTTAACCAGACCACTGAGCTGATTGACAGCTCTCCTAGGGCTGGCCCGAAGGATTAGATTTATTTTATGTGGCTAAGAACCAATTGGTTATCTAGCAACAAGACCTACAGCTTCTTGTGGAATCCGAACCACATTATACCAAGATATGAATTTCTATCACCAGGAATAAATTCCTCTAATTCTTTATCGGCCGGTCGGAGAATCGAACGCGGGGCCAGCAGAGTGCTAGCTGAGAACGGCACCCACCTGTTCAATGAGGAACTACGACGATCTACTGACACACTACCACATGATCCATGAACTACTCACCCGCTGCTGCAAACACGGCATCACTCTCAACAGACAAGTTCACAGTGGCAGAAACCCCGAGTGAATTTCTGTGGCTTCACCCTTTCTGAAGAAGGAATCGCTGCTGATCCGCGACGAGTTGCTGCTCTGCAAGACTTCCCCACGCCATCCAACATGATGGACCTGCGTTCCTTAATGGGGTTAGTAGACCAGTCAGCAGAGTTTACCCCAGATATTGCCCTGACTGCACAGTCCCTTCACCCACTCATGAGCCCCAAGCACTCTTTTCTTCAGACACCGGACCATGACCAGGCCTTCAAATGCGTGAAACAAGCACTCTCAAGCCCGCCTGCTCTTGAGTCTTTTGACATAACCCTGCCAACCATTCTCCAGACTGACGCATCTCATCCCTATGGGATAGGCTACTCCCTCCTCCAGGACCATGGCTCCGGATGTCTCCAAGTCCAGTGTGGATCCCGCTTTCTTGCAGACGCCGAGACGAGGTATGCGATGATTAAGTTGGAGATGTTTGCGGTGTCTTGGACCCTCACAAAGTGCCACCTATACCTCAAAGGACTGCCAACCTTCACCCTGCAAACTGACCATTGTCCACCAGTGCCCATCATCAACAGCTACATGCTGGATGTGGTTGAAAACCCACGGCTTCAGCGAATGAAGCAGCACGTGTCACAATACCAATTTACTGCGGTGTGGTGTGTCGGCAAGTCTCTATGCATCCCAGATGCACTCTCCCATGCACCAGTCAGCTACCCCACCTCTGAGGATATGACCAGCTGCGCTGAGGTAATGGCACATGTCAGGTCCTTCATCAACGCTACAACAGCTTCCCAGGACGAGGATGCCCTAACCATCGATGCTGACCAGATCCTGCAGGACATGTCAGTAGCAGCACAGTCCGATCCCTCCTACGTTCGCCTTCGTGATTGCATCAGTTCTGGGTTCCCTATGAATCGGTACGACCTACACACCTCCTTACTACCGTATGGGAAGCTGCAAGAAGCCCTCTCTACTGATGGCAACAACCTAGTGCTCTATGGGGCAAGAATTCTGGTTCCTGCGGCTCTGCGTTGCCACATACTCACCAGACTCACGACAGCCACCGAGGTGTTGAGGCTACCAAACATCGGGCTCAACAAACCGTCTTCTGGCTTGGGATAGACTCGGACATTACCAACACCGTCGCTGCCTGCGAGCCCTGCCATCCTCTACGTACATGTGTGCCTGCTCAACTCAGTCGTTCATGGAAGATTGGCAAGGAAAGGCCCACTACTGTGACCAACAAGCTGCTGCCAGAGCTGCTAAGGTGCAGCACAACTGTGACGTCCATGCCCGCCCCCTGCCCAGACTGAATGTGGGCCAACACGTCTGTCTCCATCGATGGGACAAGGTTGGGATCTTCATGGGTGGTGCGCGATCACGCGAGTACGAGATCCCCCTCCCAGGTGAAGTGCTATGCCAGAACAGTTGCTTCCTATATCCAGTGCCAGATCCCAGTCAAGTTCCCAACTCTAATCTCCCTGTGGTCGCTAGCCCTGACATGGAAAAGTCGTCAACTTCCTCCAAAACCCCTTGCAGGTCTCCAAGATTAAACAGGCCTACATAATGTACAAAGCCCACGTGTCACTTTTGCAACTTGCTTTGTACATTCATACTTGATAAGTTCACTGTATGTTATTTGTTTGTACATTCATACTTGATAAGTTCACTGTATGTTATTTGTTTTGCACATTATTACTTTATGAATTCACTGTAATTTGCTTTGCACACTATTACTTGATAGTTCACCTTATGTAACTTGCTTAAATTGTTCAGGATACCTCTTTGAATGCAAAAAGGGGAGGGGAGGTGTGGATTACTGTATATATTACTGTACATAGCCTATATGCATTCTATTTATTTCATAAATATTGTCGGTTGCAAACGCATATGCATAAGCCACGCTATCTGCACTCCGCACATGCACATGCCACAACTTCCTGCTCCTCTCGATGCAAATTGCATGCCTTGCAGAGCCTCTCTGTATATACCTGTTTGCTGTATGGAATATAGCAACCTGTGACTCAGGATATTATTTCTCCATCCTGGAATCTTCTGTCTTCTCCTACAAGACATCATCACATATCACCAATTTCCATTATCATTAGTCATTTTTGCAAGTTTGAAAGGGTTATTATTAACATACTTCATGTTTATTGATGCTTATGAACTGTGTGTGACAATATTCATTTTTTTTTTGTAAATTTGTGGAACTTTTGAAATTGTTTTACTTTAATCAATATTATCTTCATTTCTGATTGTTATTCATAGGTTTGATTTGATTAATATCTAAATACTCAATGTTTTTTTTAACTTTGATAATTAATTTTTGTAGTTTCTGAATTTCCAAATTTTTTTGTATTAATGACCATTATCTTCATCACTAGGTTTGTAATGTACTCCATGTTATTGATGTTTATTAACTGTGTCAGTATTAATTTTAGGAATTTTTTTGTTAGGTATGTTTGTCAGTGTATATTGTTGTGTATTAATACTGCGTTGTAATATTTTTGGAAGTATGTGGAAATTCTTTTGAAAAAGACAAAAAAAAAAAAAACTTTGGGGGGTGGTTAGAACGAGTTTATTTTTTTATTGCTGTGCAGCATTGTAAAACAACACAACGTAACAATAGAAACATTATCTAGGCGATTTCATACCATACAGTATGGTAAAACACAGCGCATAAATTAAGGGATGGCAGGAAAACAATTACAAATCTGTACATTTTCGCAAATATATGAAAAACTAGGAAACTCTGCCAAAAATTGTTACATAAGCATAATTTACATAGAAATAGCTTCAGTTTAAAAGAAAGAAAGTCATTGATTTCCGTAGTGATTTATTCAGTTTTTAAAACATGGCTCATAACATATTTCTTGGGTAGTAATATATATATATACTTTTATAAATATTCTGCTGTTCGCCCTCTGTGCATTTATTTGTAGGAATATCATTCTGACAAAGGCAGCTGTATCGGCCGGGTTAGCGTGGGGCATTTTTAAAAAATTAACGTCCATTCATAGCAAGACTAGGTAGCATTAGGAACCTAACCCCACAGAAAAGATTTCACAAGTAACCTCTACTGAAGGTGGTCTTAAGCTACTTTTTCCTGTACTATGTTCGGCGAATGTTTTGACAAAATTTCAGACCCTGCGGGCATAAGACGCCGGCCAGCCACCCTGTTTGTCCTGAAAACAAGCAGAGAGAAAGAATCACCCTTGAAGAGCGCACGTCTGTGCATCTGGCTCTTCATTCCTTTGTCTTTCCGTCTTTATTTATTAGTGAATTGGGAAGACTGCTATTATCAAGACTTCCAATTGTCCGTTTTATGCGCAAACCACTTGTCATCCACAGTAAGACTGATTTTTTTGCAAAGCTTCATCGATTTACTAGTATCTCTCTCTGTATTTCCAGTTTCCTTTGTTCCCCCTTCACCACCATCTAGATAAACCTGATAATTTACTTTTATGAAGTCTAGATTAAGAATAATTTATATTGCTTAGCGACATTCCACTATTCCCGTGAAGTAACTAGGAATTAGGGAAGGTTAAACAAGTCATTTACAGCATTTAGACAGCCTTGTGTCTCGATCCCATTGTCCGGAAGAGGATAGTCTTTTACCAGCGCTAACTGCATATGCTAAATTATAACCGTTGTGTAAAAGAAAAAAAAAAACCTTACTGAAGCGAAGAGAAAATTGACTGCGTCCAAAGTTGGGCGATTGTTCAAGTAAATTCCTTAGCTAACTGCATATTCTTTGTGTCGAGTTTCCTCTTGACTGGCGACCTTATTCAATGTAATAATCATCTGTCTTTGATGTTAATTTGTAGCTTCAATTGACAGGTTGTGTGTGCCCTTGGCACTCAGGGGCTTATAACTTATGTAAATCAAGTAATAAACTCATCAGCCAAGCCCCCATACGTAACATTGGCGATTGTGCGTAGGATCTAATTAATTTAGAGAAAGAATCTGGAGGAAAAGAAATTAATTACAATTAATTCCAAAGAGAAAAGTCAGATATTTAATTTAATTTTACTCTTCCAAACAAGGAGACAGCACAAGGCATAATAATAATAATAAGAGTAGTTAGAATACCAGTTATAATTAAGAATTAGTGTAGGTAGGAAAGTGTGCATTGAGAGCAGTGTAATTCACAATTTATAAAATCTTAAAAAAAAAAAACATTTTTGCCGTGTTCGGAAATCGTGTGTACATTCCAGCGAAGGTCGTAGGCCGAGTTACCATGTAATTGTTAATATTTTGCTATTTTCCCCAGCCAGGGATTAATGCATGATATTGATTTTTTAAACGAGTTAACTCGTGCATGATAACGAGCGGAGAAAGCACGCCTCATGTATCTCTCGAGGGTAGAGACAGAATTTGCGAAGTTCATTGAATTCCAAAAGTAGTAACTGCGTTCATCACTCCCGATCGGCATTAAGTGTGTTCATATAGCGGGAATCATATAAAAAACCCGTGTCATTGAAATAGCAAACGAACGGCAATACTGTAGTTAATTTTACCATGAAATACATTTTTTTTCAGTAACGTAAACTTGGTCCTGTCCGGACCTCGCAAATCCATTTCATTGTCTTGCCAGGGCCCACTCCTTAAGTGGACGGTTAATTCCTCGTGAGAAAGACGATAACAAAAGAAACAAGCATTGTATTGTAATTTAGTTTTCCATCCTTAACGTAAAATCCTTTGCAGTGTTGGGACATTTAGAGTAAATCTGTATGCCTGCATTTGCTTAGTTTGTTGTGAGAGGAATTCGAGTGCTTTGTGTAATTGACTTGGGACACACGCCCCGAAGATTGTATTCCTCCACCAAGTGTTTGTTTGAAATTGTTTGTGCTAATGGGATTCGCCCAACATTTTGGGGCCTAGTTGACCGCTCCCCATGTCCGCCATCTTAAGACCTTTGTTGTTATCGTTTGTGTGACCGGTAGTTTTGCCTCAAAGCCACTTCTCGGGTCTACTTCATTGGCGTAGCACTCCCCGCCCCCCTCACAATATCTTACCCAGACAGACTTTGGTAGATAAGAGACTAGGACAGGGTTCCAGACAATAGATAAAAACAAGATATAATTTAGTCAGGGAATGGTAGGTCTTAGTTAGAATTAATACAGATAACAAGTTCCTATACAAATACCCGACGTAAAGAAAAATTATATAAAGAAAAGAACTTATAATTTTACTCTAAGCTCCTCAGTGTAGTGAATCGGTACCAGGAAAGTTGCAATTGTTAAAACACAATCCCTTCATTGCAAGATGACGTATCTGCAATTAAGAACCCTGCCAGTGTGCACTTATAAAGTTTTACTTAAAATTTTCTCAGGCAGCACAAATTGGCTGACTGAATCTCTCTCTCTCTCTCTCTCTCTCTCTCTCTCTCTCTCTCTCTCTCTCTCTCTCTCTCTCCCATAAATCCAAGTAAGCTTCAACATAGCCTAACCGAGTGTACGTGACCCTCTTCAAGGAAAGAAGGGCTGACACTGGGACAATTAATTAAATTAAACCAAATAAAAGAAACACCTCTGTCCCACAATTAGATGAGGACAAGTTAAGATTAATTACAGTGATAAACTGTCAGTCTTGAGTGAGGCCTTTTATCCAGACCTAAGCAGACAGTGGCCTTTCCCCCTCTGCAATAGAAGGGGGTTGTAGCACTGCGGGTACTGGGACCAGACACTCACGAGGGCCTTAAAAAAAAAAAGCAACCACAGATTCACTTTTCCTTCCATAGTGCCAATAATTTGCAGCACTGTCATCAACTGAATAGCTTAATGCTCTCTCTCTCTCTTTTATTTTCCCTTTATGTCTCATTCATTTGTTACACTCTATTGAGGTAGAGTGCATTTCATTACATATAGCCTAGTTTGACTCAAGTAAGGGGTTCCTAGGAATGCACTGGCACCATAGTGCCACCAACCAAGCAAACTAGAGAAGAAAAAAACAAAACCAGACAAAAGGGAACACAGAGAAAAAGTCCTTCTGGTACCTAACCTGCACCAGTACCTAAGGATACTGAGTGCCACCAGTGTGACCTTTACACGGCACACCCAACCACAGTGCCACCTTTTGAAAGGATGCCACATCATTGAAGGGACACTTCCTCGCTGCCTAAGTAAGCCCAGCTGACCCGGGTAGACGCCCTTCCCCACCAGAACCATGGCAGCAGAGAATTTTAAAGCCTTCCTGGAACTGGGGACGGCGGCAGGTCTCACCGGATTGGAACTTGCCACATGGGTCAAGGAGCAAATGGACGACTTGGCCAAGCGAGAGAAGGAAGAAAGACTCGAATGGTGGAATTATAAAGCTGAGCAGAGGAGGTATGAAGAAGAACGGAGGGCGTATGAAGCCGAACAGAGGGTGTATGAAGCCGAACAGAGGCAGCTAGAAGAAGAAGGAGAAGAAAGAGAAGAAAGCATGAGTTAGCCTTCAAAGAAAAAGAGCTTGAGCTGGAAAGAGCAAAAAGGGAGAATGCTGAGGCTATGGCTAGACAGCAAGCCTCCAGCTCCACACCTGCTGCACCAAATGCTCCAATCTCGAGCATCAATTCCCTCGTCCCCAAGTGGACTGAGGACGAGCCAGAATCATGGCTGTAGGAAATCGAGGCACTCTTCAATAACTACAGCACCACGGAGATGGAGAGGGCCTTAGTACTAGCAAGCATATGGAGGGAACAGCTAGGGCAGTGCTTTGCTCACTGGAAAAGAGCCAGAGAGGCAACATGGTTGAAGTTCGTAGAGTCATCATGAAGGCCTACGAAATAACCCCAGAGAAATGGAGACAGCGGTTCTGACGTCTTGCCAAGGAAGTCGGCTGGTCTTGGACCAAAATGGGCTTGTCACAAGACCCAGTCTGGTACCTGCTGGTTCGACTCCTTGGCTTGCACAACGTTTGAGGACCTCTTCAATCGGACCATGCTGGAAGACCTTTACCAATGTGTGCCTGGGCCCCTTGCTGTATATCTTAATAATAAGCAGCCCACCACACTTATGGAAGCCTGCCGCATGGCCAATTTGTGGGAAACCTTCAACCAGTCTCACAGCACCTCTCAGAAACGCATCATTCCGCCTGCCTACCTCTCCAACTCAACTCACCCGAAGAATGGACTACAGAGCAAGCCTACGTGCACCCACTGTAAGAAGGTGGGGCACACTGAAGCTGAGTGCCGATACAAACTAGGCATTAACAAGCAGCCTATTACTACCAGCCAGAACTCCTCTCCCGCTTCATCCACTCAACCCTCTCTACCAACAGTCACTGCAGGCCACCGAGCCCCTACAAGAGGCCCGTGCAAATCCTGTGGTGCTGCCAGCCACTACAATGCTGGATCTCCGGCCTGTCCACATCATGCCCCCACCCACCAAGCTTGTCAACCTCATTAGCACCTCATTCTCTGCGGCCGGGCTACACAAGATTCCCTACCCTGAGAGACTGGAGACCCAGTTCATCTCGGTGGCCCCTCTTCAGAGCACTAGCCTGCCCATGACCCTTCCAGTCACAGTAGACACTGCGGCAGACATTAGCCTGATTGCCAGGGCCCAAGTACCAGCCGGTGCCATGGTTGACGAGAAAACCCGGTGGGAGATGAAGTGGATAGAGGGCCACACCATTACCGTTCCCATGGTCAAGCTCCAGGTTTTGACACCTTGGGGCACGCTACCCCACCGCCTTGACGTGGTGGGTGGAATTCGGCCTGGAGTGGACTTCCTGTTGGGTCGGGACCTTGTCTGGGGAAGCCCTTTACCAACGCCACTTCGCAGCCACGCTACCACCTCCATTCTTGGCCTAGCCCTCTCCAGTCGCGAAGGGCTGACCCACAAAGAGGTCCTCCCTCTCCCCGAAGAGACATTCAGGAGGAGCAGTACCACTGCAGGACGTGCAAGCGGACAGGCCACTCCACAAATTGGGAGGGCTGCCCAAGCAAGCAATGCCCAGCGGACGCCCCCGAACAAGACTTTCTGAGAGGCTATGATCTCCAACCGCAGCCAAATTCAAGTCATCCGCGAGGTATTGTACCTCTGGACCCCTTGTCAGGCATGCCTGACCCCCAACTGCTGCCAGTGCCATGCTCCATCCAGCCCGGACGTCGAGCCATCGATTGAGAAGGACCCTGTGCCGGGTCTAAATTATGAGGCGAATCCTCCTCCGGGAGATTCCAGATTCCCCACACCATTGATCATTGCAACCGGAGAGCCTCTGGCACCTGACACTTCTTCGCCAAATCTGTCCCCAGAGGATGAACCCCTGGAGGATCAAACTGTTACACCTTCTCTGCGAGATCAGGAACTGGCCTCCTCAGATGCAGAGGTCAAGATCACTCTCGCTCCGGTTGTCGCAGCAGCTGGAGTAGGGAACCCTCCTGTAGCTTCTGAAGTTACCCGACTTCACGCCCGCTAGCCCTTCTGGCCTTTTCCCAGAGTCGGTGCCCTCATCACCTCCTAGTTCTGATACTGATAGGCCTTGGAGGAAACCCGAAGAAGAAGAAGAAGGGGCGGAAGAGAGCCCAGTAGTTGCCGAGCCATGAGCTCATCCTGGCACTAGTGCCCTCTCGGCACAGTGCCCTACCATCTTAGAGTGATCCTGGCCCTTTGTCCCAGAGGAGGTAGCCAGTGTGATCTCTTCCTTCATACATAGCCTAGACCAGATTAAGTACTGTACATCAGACTAGTAACCTTGTCCCTTCCACATACCATCGAGCTGCAGTAATCACCTAAGTAGTGTAACTAAAACCAAACAATCTTAATTATTGTGAAAGGGCCACTATGCTCATGACATGCATGGCCTAAGACCTCAGTGAGGCAAACATTTATCATATGAGGCAAACCTCATGAATTAACTGGTAATTACTAATTGTATTGAACACAAAAAACTTTGTAATTTAGTTAGAACATTATCTCTTACGTTGGTGCTACGGTCAGGTTAGGATAGGTTAGGCTAGGGAATACACTCGAATGTACCACTAGGCTAGGTCTAAAACATCCCGATTATAAGAGGTGGCATGTAATAACCGTAAGCACCTTCCAGTACAGTTAGAATTATGTAAAATAATGATCAAAGCTCATATCCTATCTAGGTTAGGTAGATCCGTAGCTAGGTAGGCTATATAGGACAAATCTGCTCAGGGGAGAAGAGTAACCTAATAGAGGCGAACAGCTTGCTTAGTCCAGACCTTCACGCCCGAAAGGGAGTGAAGGCCCTCTAAAGGGGGGGAGCTTTTATAAATATTCTGCTGTTCGCCCTCTATGCATTTATTTGTAGGAATATCATTCCGACTTTGTCAGCTGTATCGGCCGGGTTAGCGTGGGGCATTTAAAAAAAATTAACGTCCGTTCATAGCAAGACTAGGTAGCATTAGGAACCTAACCCCATAGAAAAGATTCCACAAGTAACTTCTACTGAAGGTGGTCTTAAGCTACTTTTTCCTGTACTATGTTCGGCGAATGTTTTGACAAAATTTCAGACTCTGCGGGCATAAGAAGCCGGCCAGCCACCCTGTTTGTCCTGAAAACAAGCAGAGAGAAAGAATCACCCTTGAAGAATGCACGTCTGTGCGTCCAGCTCTTCGTTCCTTTGTCTTTCTGTCTTTATTTATTAATGAATTGGGAAGACTGCTATCATTAAGACTTCGATTGTCCGTAGTATGCGCAAACCACTTGTCATCCACGGTAAGTCTGATTTTTTTTTTTGCAAAGCTTTGCCGATTTACTAGTATCTTTCTTCTGTATTTCCAGTTTCCTTTGTTCCCCCTTCACCACCATCTAGATAAACCCAATAACAATTTACTTTTATGAAGTCTAGATTAAGAATAATTTATATTGCTTAGCGACATTCCACTATTCCCGTGAAGTAACTAGGAATTAGGGAAGGTTAAACAAGTCATTTACAGCATTTAGACAGCCTTGTGTCTCGATCCCATTGTCCGGAAGAGGATAGTCTTTTACCAGCGCTAACTGCGTATGCTATAACCATTGTGTAAAAAAAAAAAAAAACATTACTGAAGCGCAGAGAAAATTGACTGCGTCCGAAGTTGGGCGATTGTTCAAGTAAATTCCTTAGCTAACTGCATATTCTTTGTGTCAAGTTTCCTCTCGACTGGCGACCTTATTCAATTTAATAATCATCTGTCTTTGATGTTAATTTGTAGCTTCAATTGACAGGTTACGTGTGTCCTTGGCACTCAGGGCCTCATAACTTACGTTAATCAAGTAATAAACTCATCAGCCAAGCCCCCATACGTAACAATACATTTATATATGAGTGCTTGTGTGTTTGTGTTTAAGTTTACCAATAGCTATATTTCCCATTAAAAGATGGCTCCAGAAAGACAGCTAGAACTTAAGTTCTCCCTTGATTTACTGAACCAAGGATGAATTCACTGTGCTGAAAATTTTCATGTCAACAGAAATTTTATATTGGGCCTTGTATGGGTTATATTTACACATCAAATACTTGCTTTTAATGCTGAAAAAGAGATGTTATATGATTTATTGAACGACGAAATCCAGGCTCTCTGTGTACAGTTTCGTTCTTTGTATAATCTATTTTATTAATAGATCTTCGGTCAAGTTTCTGTGAACTGTTGTGAGATAGCATCTTGGTTTCTATGAAACTGCAGATGGTTTCAGGAATTCACAGTTCCCAGCCAAACACGTACAATTATTTGATATGCTGGTCGTCTGTTCATTTTCCCTTTGAGGAGCTTAGCTGTGTACTTTTTGGATAATATAAAGAGATTTAGCAGACTAAGGATTCTGAATGCCACTTTTTTAGGGTTCATTAAGAGTAACTCCTCTGGTTAATATCCTGTTTAATGTTTTCGTTTCCTCTTCAATGGCAGTACTGCATATATTTTTAGTGTTTCACTTTTTCTTCGGAAACACTCTTCTATCGATAATGCTCTCCTGTTACCCTGACGAAGAGCCCTTGGATCCGGTCAAGGACTTTGTTGATTAATTGCAAGCCACCGCAGTGAGTGAACACTCAATAGGCGTATATTACAGACCTAAGGTAGAAAATTACTTATTTTTTTGTAAGTATATTGAAAAGGAAAAGACATGCTCATGTCAGTCATGGAACCAAGACAAGAGCTTTTATGGAAAATAAGTAAAGGTCCTGAAGGTTGTGATCCTTTTCATCTTGATGAATTTATTGCAGAGGAGCATAAAAGGAACAGCATAGTTGTGTTCCCAGGAAAGACTCTCCCCTCCTCTGCTGCCAGAGCTGTTTGTGTCCTGAAAATAGTACTTTCACTGTGAAGGAGGAGTGTGTCTCCTCAAGCACGTGTTCATAGATGAGCCTCATGAATTTAAGTTTAAGGTTTCTCCTCTCTCATGGAAACGTTTTTAGATACTTTCTCTGCCTCATTCGATGCAGTGTCACCTTGTTATCTCTAGGCCACTGAAAACAGAGGGCAATCAGAACGAATACATGTACATAGCCTAATAATATATTGGAAAATAACTTGTCTACCTAAAATGTTCATTAAAATATCTAACAGATATTCAGTGACTTTGACATTTTCTTTTATGATTACAGCCCATGATTGGCATAGTCACTCAAGTACCCTGCGTTGATTGTTCTCATAACATAATGAATCTGTAAAAATAATTCTAAAAATCTGTTCATCACATTTCATATAATCCTGTTAACAAACAGACCAAAAAGCAGTCAGACAGACAACGGGAAGTTAAGAACACGGCTTTCTTGGTGGGAGTTACTGGGAGACATTCACTTAATCAGATGATGATTGTTACCCCTTACAGTTTTGTGTTTCGTATGGTTTATTATTTAAATTTCCATTGCTTTTCCATTCACTGGATGTTTTACTATATTGTTCTATATCATGATGATATACGATCTTTCCTGGGATTAAGTCTTCACTTTGCCTCAAGGTAAATTGACAGTTCACTGAAATTTCCTCATTGTCAAGGATACACTTCTTGAGCTATGATAAAGACAGACATGCGGCAAACAGACAGAGGGAGGCAACAAATTAGCAAGAATAAAATAGCAGCTTGCCAACGTTTCAGAGTAGAAAAACGAATGAAGTGAAGATGTTTACAACGCAGAAAGATTGGATAAATACTTAAGTAAAGGTTTAAAAGATCAATCCTCTTTCTGTCGTTACATTACTAAAGTATACTTAACAGCAGTTTTATTTCATTATAATTTCACAGGACGATGTTATTATTCATTTATCTGTACTTGTTTGTAATTATCAGCTTGTTATAAGTAACGTGCTTGTCACTAATGCCATTAGGTCGATGGAGACAGGATTCCTCTGAAAACTCTTCTTTTTATCTTTAAATGTCTTATATTACTGATCTTGTACAACATTTTACATTGTTTGTCTGCAGTAATACATCTGCAGTGATACGTTCCTCTTTTGATATGCATTTACTCTGGGCTCCTCTCCTTTTTTATTCTTTTCTTCTCATTTATTATATGGCTTAAATCTACTCATTTGGCTAAGGATCAATATGGACATTAAATCGTCTGGGGCAGTTTATAGATATAAAACGTATTAGTGACACTAATGGCCTTTTTGGGATTTAACTTTAGAATAATGGCTCTACGACTATCGGCCTAATATTTGTTTCTCTTCTCTCGGGGCCAAAGGGAATATTATTTTGGAATGATATGCAGTATTCAGAACAGTTCACATAATATAGATACTCGAGTCGTTTTCCTCTGGAGAGAGAGAGAGAGAGAGAGAGAGAGAGAGAGAGAGAGAGAGAGAGAGAGAGAGAGAGAGAGAGAGAGAATTTTAATTCACATATATTTTCTTTCTATTTTATGTTAGCTTACGATTCTCCTGTCACAAATTATTGACGTCTGTGGTTTTATTCATAAGATTAATGAATAATGTCGGTTACCGCACAAAAAAAAGCAACAAACAAAAGCAAGGAAGTTGCTTTGGGCAACAAGGGTAATTAGTACGCCCCTCTGAACCATATGAATATATAGAGTGCTTGATGTAAATTGGCCAATTATCGGAGTTTGATATGGAAGGGTAATTTTGAAGTTTGCTACATTACTATCAATTTCATCCAGGAGCAGAAATTATGGGTCCGTTGCGTCCTCTTCCCCATCCAGCAAACGGATGTTACGGTTTGCAACTGCTTGTTATAAAGCCGGTCAGATCAATCATCGTTTTAAATTGTTGTATGAGTTACTTGCTTGTTTATTTGTCAATGAATTTCAGTATTTTGATCCACAAATTGATCAGATTTCAGTGCGGGTATTATATCATTGGCCCAGAGAACCTTTTAAATGCAGTCAAGTTATCATGATATTAATAGTAATCGTCTTTGAAAGTATGTATAAATTGACATTAAAGCAAATGTTAAGTTACTCATTCCATTACCCTGTGTATGTATATATGTATATATACATGCATTTTATATATATATATATAATGTATATGTGTGTGGAATTTTTTAGTTTCAGGTACAAGGAAATCTGATTGACCTTGGTTATTCTAAAACAAAAACCTTTACGTTTTAACTATTGCTACAACATACTTTATTCATTGGCAACAATAGATAGGAATGAAGTAAATCACCAGTGGTGGGGCTATTTATACTTGAAAGTTTATCTGTAATATGGATTATCAAATGGAAATAGGCTCAGCTGTTAGAATTTAAAGAAAAATGTCTTTGCTCTCTTATTGTACGATGTATTGAGACTTCAATAAAGGTCATCTTGATTCGTGCATTAACATGTGCTGTTGAGGCTGTGTTCTTCATTGAATGTAACGTAAACCTTCTGTTAATTGTGATAACAACATTTTAGTCCAGTGAATTCCTATCCAAAATTATTATTAATCTTTAACCTTTTCCGCCGTAGTTATAACAAGTAAGATATGATATAAAATTTGTTCGCTAGTTCATTTAGAAGTGATAAAAGTATGAAGGCTGCTAGTTATCTCCACTGATGAAGCTGGAGGATGGCGCGAGATCAGTTAATCAATAACTACTTAGTTTTGCGGAAAATTGGCCCCATACCCCATTGACTGGACAAACTAAAGGGCTTTTCTAGGCCTGTTGAGGTTCACGGCTGCTTCATTTCGCATTTGAGCTAAGCATATAGATACATGGAGAGCAGTATCATCTGCATACTGTATTAGTTTATTTGCTAGATCAACAGTCATATCACCAGGAGAAGACTTGCACAACAACAGTCCCCGAACACTACACGTGGAAACACCTGATTGGAAAGGTCTAGGCATATAGCAAACATTATTAACAAAAACAGTTTTAAGCATTCGTTTAAAAACCTATGAGTAAGATCAAGACAGTACTTGGGGTTGGGAACTGATATTGCTGACATAATGAAAAACGTAATATAAGTTTAACCAAATAAAAGGTATTGCCAGAAACAGTGGGAGCAAGTCGGAACACCCATCAACAAACAACGTTATCTTAAATGTGATTAGTTAGATTTCAGAGAGTTTCGTCACATGTAAGAACTACAAAACATAAATCACAAAAGTATGAAAAGGTTCTTGATAGTGATGGGTTAAAGGAAATGTATATCTGTATAGTACAGACTTGAATAGGCTACATGGTCTGGTAGAAATACCTGAGCACTGAAGACTAACCTATAAGTGTGCAGATTCTTGTGTAAGAAGTTTTGTACACGAATGTCAATATAAACTGTGTAAGTACTTTTAGATAAAGTTTGCAACGAGTATGACATTCCCGATAGCACAGAGACCGGTATAGTCATTTATAAAAAAATGGAAAAAAAAGAGAATACCCCTCTCCAAAAAAATTAATCCCAAAGCTTAGGAACTGAGCCACGCGCTAAATATGAAAGATTTATTCCAGTGTTTGGTGAAAAAAAAGAGAAGAGGAACCTTTTCGGTGTTTATGGACGTAACTAACGAAATATATTAAACGTAAATCTATAACGCCCTAAAATATTAGAATGTATTTAAGGTTCAACGATACTATTCTGTTTTATCTAGAATAAACCTTTATGATTATATATGTGAAATGTAAAAATATAAACTTTTTCAACAATTTTACAGTAAATACCTAAGGAATTTCCTGCAACAATAAAGGGAAATTTGGCAAATATGCATGGGAAGAGATTATTGATACAAATCGGTAAAAAATCGTAACAAACGAAAAGTGATTTAAGGTATAAGAAAGTGAGAGACCCTCTCGACAATGGTAAGGTATAATGAATTAAAAAATATGATTAAATTGATCCAAGATGAAGAGGATATAAAAAATTACAAATGCTCTTAGTAATAATAATTTATATGGGGGAGCTACGATTTTCAAGTTGTTTTTCAGCAGGTTCTCACCAGGAGTATGTTCGCCAGATGTCAACAGGAAGGCTTAAGTTCCATTAGTGACGAGAAAGCTTCAAGTGTGGTCAATTTTATATACATTACCACCATCACATATGCATATCCGTTTCAGAGTTTCAAAGCAGCATTGATGCAGCTGCCATGACATAACATATTCTGCATAATTTCGGGTATAATCGAATTTTCTTTTTATAATGTTGTACGCATTCCTCATCGAGCTGATAGTTGCTTTTGCCTATCACAGCTAAACGGGTTTAAAACAAATAACACCCTTCTAGGGTCTGGTTCTTAATCTTGGCAACTAAGCAAAAATTGTATTAAACTGTAAACATGTTCCATTATCACACATGCGTATGTTAAAATATATTTTACGCATGGGAGGGAGGTTATCAGAAGGAAAATAATCGGCAAGTTCCTAGTTAAAAGGCTAGGGTAGTTTAGAATGATCAGGCTACTTTTTGGAGCTTATTCCTACATTTATTGTAAAAAAAAAATTATAAAACAATATTTGCAAATGTCAGTACATTTTGTTTAAATAATATCGATTACTTTTGATCAATATTCACCACAGTATTATACTTTTCTTTGATATGCTTATTCAAGTATTCAATATAAAGTTAATAGATAGGTAGGTAGGTAGAGACTGTTGATTCCGTAAATTAGAAATATCATGAAAATAATAGCCATTTCTTTACTCTCTTCTTGTATCTAGTAGGGTAAAAGTAGCGTCAAATAGCAAATTTGAAGATGTTAAGCTTGACGGTTATTATTAAACATTTCGAAAAAAAAAACTAAAAACAGCAACATACCATTCAGAGGATGCGTAGCTGAGAACACCAAACGCTTCAAAAGATTAAAAAAAAAAAAAAGGAACACAATTCCCTAACCGCCCTTCCCTAGGAACAAGCGTAAAAGGAAACCATGAAAGCATGTGTTACATCAAACAAACCCAGCTGCTTATTGTACAGACTCGGCTGAATAGGGAGATACGCGACACAATAGCTAATCCCCGAAATGAAATACCAATGGAACAGTCGCAGGATAAAGACTTCCATCAATATATGAAACCGAGGAATCTTCCTCGCTCTGCGCGTCCGAATGTCTGTGCGCTCGCCAAATAAATAAACAATGCAAAGCTCGGCAAAAGACCTGCTTTTAAGTTTACCTTTTCGGCGTTGTTGCCTTCATTTCTTTCCTCCGTACTGTACGAGAGGCACTTCTATGCCTGTCTTCCATACCGTCGTATTGCATCCTTGATACAAGGGATGAGGAAGCTTACGCAGGGAGCAGGCTTATGGGGGAAAGGGGGGGGGGGGAGGAGAAAAGAGCCACCCAGAGGAAGAGGGGGAAAGGGGAGGAAGGCAAGCGGAGAGGTGTACCATGGCGACCGTGAGAGCTTTGTCCCTCCTTGTCGGGCAGGAAACTAGGAACGGAATGAGAGATTCCACCGGGAAAGAAAGAAGGAAAGAGGAGAGTTAGAGAGAGAAATCTGTTGAAAAGAAACGTCGTTTGTACACAAATAGGTCTTGACGGGAAAATGTCAAGTAAACTCACATATGTAATTGGTTTTATTGTTAACTTGTAAGCTCCGGCTGTTGAAAGATTGGAATAAAAGTTTTTAGGTAAAAGGAAACAAAATATTTAAGCTTTATTATATACTAGCTGGCCAACCTGGCACTGCCCGGGAAAACTCTGAATGACAGTCTATGTGTAGGGGGAGCGAAAAGGGAAATGGGATGGGGAGGGGGGGGGGAAGTTCTAGGAAGGAAGAAGGGGGAGGGGGAGGGATTTGTGTTGATGGTCTGACTGACAGTTCTACTTTTTTCATGTGAACTTTCACCCTTCAGATAGTCGTGGGTGAACTGACAGGTATTATGGTGGTGACTGTCCCTTTTATCCAGGTATTACTGTGCTGTCTGTTCCTTTTATCCAGGAATTACTGTGGTGGGTGTCCCTTTTATCCAATTAGTACTGTCCTGTCTGTCCCCTTTTATCCAGGTATTACTGTGGTAACTCCCTTTTATCCAGGTATTACTGCAGTGACTGTCCCTTTTATCTAGGTATTATTGTGGTGACTGTCCCTTTTATCCATGTATTACTATGCTGTCTGACACCTTTAACCATGTATTGCTGCACTGACTGTTACCTTTAACCAGGCATTACTGCACTGTCTGTCCCTGTTATCCAGGTATTACTGTGGTAACTGTCCCTTTTATCCAGGTATTACTATTCTGTCTGTCCCTTTTAACCAGGTATTACTGTACTCTGTCCCTTTTATCCAGGTATTACCATGCTGCCAGTCCCCTTTAACCAGGTATTACTGTACTTCTGTCCATTTTATTCAGGTTTTACTGCAGTGGTTATTACTGTGGTGACTGTCCATTTTATCCAGATATTACTGTGGTGACTGTCCCTTTTATCCAGTTATTACTGTGGTGACTGTCCCTTTTACCCAGATACTACTGTGTTGTCTGACCCTTTTATCCATGTATTACTGTGGTGCCTGTCCCTTTTATCCAGGTATTACTGTGGTGACTGTCCCTGTTAACCAGATATTACTGTGGTGACTGTCCCTTTTATCTAGGTATTGCTGTGGTGACTATCCCTTTAATCCAGGTACTGTACTGTCTGACACCTTTAACAAGGTACTCCTGTACTGTCTGTCACCTTTAACCAGGTATTACTGTGCTGTCTGTTCCTTTTATCCAGGTATTACTATGCTGTCTGTCCCATTTAACCAGGTATTACTGTACTATCTGGCCCCTTTTTTCAGGTATTACTGTGTTGACTGTCCCTTTTATCCAGATATTACTGCGGTGACCATCCCTTTTATCCAGTTATTACTGTACTGTTTGTCCCCTTTAACCAGGTATTACTATGGTGACTGTACCTTTTATCCAGGTATTACTTTGGTGACTGTCCCTTTTATCCAGGTACTACTGTGGTGACTGTCATCTTTATCCAGGTATTACTGTGCTGTCTGTCATCTTTATCCAGATATTACTGTGGTGACTGTCCCTTTTATCCAGGCATTACTGCGGTGACTGTCCCTTTTGCTCAGATACGAGTATACTGTGGTGACTGCCCCTTTTATCCAGATATTGCTGTGCTGTCTGTCCCTTTTTTTCCAGGTATTACTGAAAAGCATTTTCAATATACAGTATTTGTATGGTCTCGAGTACATGAAATGAGGTATGATAACCCGTAGAGTTTATATACCACATAAGTTACAAAGGGTAGGGGGTTGGGGGAAGGGGCCGGGGGTAACGGGTTTGAAACCTACGCTGTTATCTAAGTTGGGTCAAATGATGGCCACGTGCAAAATTTTGTCTAGATCGGTCAAGCGGTTCGGATTTCTGTAGCGTACAGACATACAAACATTCACATTAATTACGTAAAATTCAGCCAATAATCATAAAAGATTTTAGAGAAGTACGAGTATATATTTATACCTGAAACAGTTTTGCTTTATACTAGAGAGATTAAATATAAGTTGAGAAAAATCAAAATACTGTATGAATAAGTGCAAAGCACGCCCAATATTGAATTTATTTCGTCCTTCACAAATACGTAAATTTTTTACAAATTTGCAAACTAATTAAACGTTAAGGAAGGCCCCCAAGAGTAATATAGGGATAAGCACATAAAGAATAAAAATAATATGAAATGTTATTAACCGCTGCCTCTGCTTTTTTTTTTTTTAGAGAGCATATATAACAAAAATAACGTAACTTTGAACAATTGAGTGTAGCTGTCGATGAAAAACATAGTGACTGAACAACATTTTATTGAATTTAGATATTTATGCATGCTATTAGATGAACGACGTATCCCATTAGGCAAATGATCCTCACTACCAACCAAAATGTATCCATTATTAGGTAACTTTCTTCCGTGCTTCAGTGGTAGAGTTATTGCCAAAACTAGTAAAGAAGTCGATACGGAATATGACATCAAAATAAATCATTGGAACAGGAACCATTCAGTCGATTTAGCCTATACCTATTTAGTGATTAAATGGACATAAACTAAGGAAATGTCTTATGCCAAAAATAACCACTTAGGATTAAAAGTGGGCCAAACTCTTGTCTCGGAGCACCCCAACTAAACAGGCATTTTAAAAAGGATAAAATGTTCTGCAAGATGCTTTTCTATATTCGTAGAATGATTTATTAAAGATTGTGGTAGTAATATATAATAATAATAATGATTCAAGAACTTCAGTATAGTATACATACATACACATATATATAGATATATATTATACATATATATAGATATATATTATACATATATTGCTAAAGAAAAGATGGAGCTTTATACATTTAAAATATTAGAAATACTGCGTTATTTTAAATTAATCATTTGATCGGCCACTTGGAAGAATATTTATATAAATGATTTTCCAACAAAAGTGGTCCTCTAAGGAAGCAACCGAACTTATCCAAAAGCATTTAATTTTAGCCTGTTGTTTTTACTGTCATTCGCTCTTTGACTTTGTATTTCATGCCTCGCCAAAAATAAATAAAAAGTCATTTGACTATAACATATTAATAACATTTTCATAATACATCATTACTATAGTATCAGTGTAATAGTAAACATAATGGCCAGAGAGAGAGAGAGAGAGAGAGAGAGAGAGAGAGAGAGAGAGAGAGAGAGAGAGAGAGAGAGAGAGAGGAACATCGTTGATTTTTTAATACTACTATCCTGCTGGCTTTCGTTCGGGGAAAAACTGTCCTAATCTCAGTTCTCATTTAAGTTTTTGTGAAGGCATCCTGAGGTCGATATCGTAGTACCTGAGTAACAACTTTTGAAAAGTTTTATTGGAAACGATATCAAAACTGTTCTTCATGACAGTTTGCCACTATCATCATACTGTTAACAATTCAGTACCATATTGAGGATAATTTTTTTTATTAGATATTGTCTGGCGTCTGCTGTACCTTATATTAACTCTAAATTAAATTTTTCATTATCAGTTACTAAATATTTTCGGAGACATACTCATAGTCTACTGACGGATGAAAGAATAGGAACGGGTGCAAGTAACACATACTCTAATTTTGTCTAAAAAGACCAAATCAAATCCATTCATTATCAAGAATATACTGATGATTTCTAGAACAAAAGTGAACATTACACACATTATTTCCGGTGTTATATGTACAGACGCCACATTTACACAGACATAGGCCAACAGTCGAAATGTTCATTGACACATTCCCTGCACATTTCCAGCGGCGGTACGCCGCGGAAACTCGGTTCCATGCAGTCAGCTTTAAAGAGTGAAAAACAAGATTTAAGTAAAAAAAAAAAAAGTGAAATAAAAGGAAGCATGTTCCGAGCAAGGATATGTAAAACAGAGCACGTTAACAAACAAGGATTACGGAGACCATGCAGCGGTTATCTTTGTACAATAGACGGATTTTCTTTTGTATTGCCGGAGAAGTCCTCGCTGAAACGAATGCGTTTTTCCATTGTTAGGTCTCCTCGCGTTTCTTTTCATATTTGCTCTCTATCTGTGATTTGTTTGTTTTTGACGTGCGGTGAAGCGAACTAAACATTAGTGTAATGTTTATACGTAGTAGAGAATATATTTTAGACGAGTTCACATAAGTAACCATTCATAAATCGATTTGCTTATACTACTACAATTTTTAGAAAATGACATTTCGTATGCTTGAACTGTCTAGTAATTTTAAAATTTAGTCATTTACTTGTCTCTTTACGACACGTAAAAACCACGCGTGATACTTGATGGTTTCTTCAGAATAGAAAGATAATTCATTATAGAGTCATTTTCGTATAGTTTTCATCTATCACCCTCATGAAAGTTTTTCTTCGTTGACTTCATGTGTGATAGAATTTCATTCTAAATTCATTGGTTGTGTTCTCAGCTGCAAAGAATCGCTTGCTACGTACTCTTCAGTTAGAGGAAAACTTTACTTTAGTTTTGCACGCAATGGTTATATTCATAAGAGAGGTACATATGAGTATTGTTAAGCAGATTTACAAATTTTGTAAATATATATAGTAAAATACTCTTACCACCGAATTAGATTTAGATTAGCTTAAACGGTATTGCACATAGCCAACAAGCTGATTAGCTACAAAATAAGATAATGAAAGGGAATATCTCCTTTATAAAATAAAAAAAAACACCCTACCTATCTAACTTGGAAATTTTAAAACTCTGAAAATGTAAAGAGTGCTAGGAAAAATCAGAGAACTCTCTCTCTCTCTCTCTCTCTCTCTCTCTCTCTCTCTCTCTCTCTCTCTCTCTCTCTCTCTCTCTCTCTCGTCTCAATGTCAACGTCGCAGCTTCTTTGCGGGGCCACTTTTCTTGTGTCTCTTGGCCAAGAAGTTTTAAGACGTTTCGTACCGTAGTCAACCGCGTGTTACTTCCAATTTGTCTTTCTGGAATGTGTTATGCATTCCAAGGCGGAGTTCCATGCACAAGGGGCCAGAATAGAACTCTGTTTAGATTTGGAGATCAGGTTTCCGTATGTAGATACGTGTGAGGAAGGGGACAAAGGAAAAAGGATAAAGGAAAAATTCTGGCCTACATTAGTTTTCTGTGTGAGCGTAAATGTATGTATTAATATAAAAATGAACTCTCTATACTTTAGGTTCTGTATATTATATATATATATATATATATATATATATATATATATATATATATATATATATATATATATATATATATATATATATATAGTAGTTTAGTAGTTCCAGGTAAAATTTTCATAGCATTGTTCACTTTGCCCCTTCTGTTTGTATCGTATGCGTTGTTTATTGTTAAAAATGCCAGATGTTTTAGTTTTACATTGCTCTTCTTTTTAACCTCAGAGGATTCTAATTCTTATATTCTCACTATTTTATTACTCGTCATCTGTCTTTGTAATTCTGCTCTGATTTTGCTTTGTATATCTTGTATTACTTATTACTTTCCTACTTTATACATATTTATATATACATATATAAATGTATGTATATATATGTATATGTATTTATATATATGTATATATACATATATATATTCTGCTGTTCGCCCTCTCTGCATTAGTTAGTAAGAATGTCCTTCTAACACAGACGGGACAGCGTCTCTGTTGAAGCTAAGCAGTTAGAGATAGGCCATGTTTTCGAAAAATAACTGCTTTTAGTAACTGATAGGATAGCATTAGGGGGCCTAACCCACAGGGAGGGTTTTAACAAGTCGCCTCTAGTGAAGGTGGTCTTAAGCTTCCTTTTGCTCTGTCCTATGCATTCAGCGATGTCTCTTGTCAATTTTTCAGAATGGAGGGGGCTATGAATGAATGTCGCCCTACACTGACCTGACTGACGCCAGTGGAAAGAGATCGTCCTCAGGCTAACTTTGTGCTTTGTTCTCCTCCTGTCTTTGTATTACTCAGTGAATCGACAATAAGTGTTATTTGACAGCCCCGATCAGCAGTTGCAGTGCACAAGCAACTTATGTAATGTTAAGTCTGAAATTGACAGTTTTTTTGTCGATTTGCTAGTATTCTTCCACTGTACTTAAACCTCTTCCATTGTTACTCCTTCATCCACCATTTACGAGAGAACCTGGTATAATCATATCTCTTTTATGAAGTCTAGTGTATGAATAATTAATATTGTCTAGTGAAATTGCATAAGCTATTCCTGTGCAGTAATTAGGACTTAGGGAAAGCCAAGTGTAAGTAAATTTCAGGCAAGCCATGGATCCTGGCCCATTGTTTGGAAGAGAAATAGCCTTCCCAATACTAAAACCACGTACAATATCGACTAGAGTACAGACATTCATTGTGTTATATTCTTTTATGGGAGCAGGGAAAACTGACTGTGTCATATGTTGACTAAAAGTTCATGTAATTTCCTTGCTATCACTGCATTCTTTCTTTGTTGGGACTAAGTGGGAAGTAAAGGGGTTTGATGTAATTCATTTGTTACAAAGTAATCCATTATTCCATACCTAGTTCCCGACTGGCAACCTAATCCAGTTAAGTAATTGTCTGTCTTTTGAGGGTAACTTCAGCTTCAATTGACAGTTTATGTGCCTTGAAGCAGGGCTACATAAAATACAGTAATCAATTAAAAACTCATCAGCCAAAGCTCACACGTAAACATATATATATATATATATATATATATATATATATATATATATATATATATATATATATATATATATATATATATATATATATATATATATATATATATATATATATATATATATATATATATATATATATATATATATATATATATATATTGTTTGACCCCAAGGAAGAAAGCAATAGTATGATTTGTACTTTAACTGTGAATCGTGGATGAATTTCCTTTGCAAAAAACTTCTGTAGTCAAGTCAGTCAGTTAAAAGTGACTGCTAACACAGTGGTAGTGTGTGCTACCACCAGGGTACTGCTGCCTTAGGAAGTGCAATTGCCTTGGAATTCTCATGCAAAACATCACGAGGTAAAGAGTGCTTTGTTGTTAGTTTTGAAATCCCCCTAAGTCGCGTTAGTCTATTTAGGAAGGGTACTGCGGTGGAAGTATGGCATACAACTTAGGCATTGCTACTATAGGGAGTATCAGTCAGTGGTTTGGGTTACAAACATAATGTACCTCAAGGCAGAGGAGGTCCAGCAAAAAGGTTAAATGTCCCGTGGTGGGAGGAAATGCCCCCTACATAGCATGTGAGACACTTCTCCCGAGGCCAGTGGCCACACTCGCTTGTACTTTAGTAGGCTGCCAGTAGAATGAAGTAATAGCATTCTCGTTTTGTGCGACGTGAAAGCCACTGAGTGCTAAAGACAGCTTCGTTCCCCGTGCTGAATGTTTATGCATATATATATATATATATATATATATATATATATATATATATATATATATATATATATATATATATGTATGTATGTATATACAGTAAATATATATGTATATAATATATATACAGTATATATGTATATACAGGCTGTGTATGTGTGTATATATATATGCATACATATATATATATACTGTGTATATATATGTATGTGTGTGTATATTTATATATTATAAAACACAGACTTATAAGAGAGTTTGCTTGCTTTAGTGAATAATTGTGCAGTGTGTGGAGGTGACACTGGAGAGGAAAAAAAACTGTTAAATAGTTAGCCATGATAGGGAAAAGAAATAACAAGAATAAGTAGTATAAAAGTAAATTAACTTCTTTCCTATTTTTTTAGCGAGGGGCTGAGAGGGGCGCAGCTGCGAAAGACAAGCCTAGTCTCTAGAAAAAGGAGCCCAGAGGAGATAGATTACGGCGGTAGAGTTTCTTACAATTAGAAGTAATGAGACGGAAAAGAATGAAATTATTATTAGCTGCTTGGTCATGTCGGTTTGAAGACATTTAGGTTTTATGATGATCTGTTTCTGATCACCCAGAGGGATATGTTCTACATTTTCCTACCACCTAAGTCAGTTCAATTGAGATTTTCCATAAACTGAGGATAATTTATGAAATCTCCAACAGAAAGCTTAACTTGTCAGGGCGTATAGATTGCAAAGGGTCATGGAATTTTGGCAGGTATTTACAGAGCAATGATGACAGTAGAGGAAAGAAGGACAATTAGTTGTTAGTTTAGTTCCAAGAGAATCGAACCTGAAAAAAATTAATTTGGGCTGTTTCAAAAACTACTGCACAGAAATATATACATTTTCTTCTAAATGATTAAGATCGCATATGTGTTGTTATAATTTAGGTTGTTTACAAGTCGTCACATTTTGTTTAATGTTTTTCCATCTGCCTCTTTCGAAATTGCAACATTTGAATATCCTTTTGATGAAGGGTGAAGGGTGTCCCAGGGGGAAAAGCCACAAGGTCCCCTCCCACCTTTCCCCTACAACCTCATAATGTCCGGTGTTATTGTTGGGAGAGTCTTCTTACCACTTCTGTCTCCACATTTTGTGATCCTTTTTTACTTTGCATCATCTGCGCAAGCATTTCGCCTCATTAACTTCACCTCCATAAATATGAGTTGGCCCCACATTCCCTCATTCCTCTCTAACCTTGTCTTCTTCAGACGACCTTAACCCCCTTTGCACATGCCCTGTTATCTATTCTGTGTCACTTCTCTTCTTAGTCTGCCGCCATCCATTATGTTTTTTCCATAATACCCACATGAATCATTTGCTTCTGTTCTTCAGCCGCCATAATATTAACATTCATTGTTCTATTTCTAACATCAGCTGCCATAATATTAACATTCTTTGTTCTGTTTCTAACATCAGCCGCCATAATATTAACATTCATTGTTCTATTTCTATCATCAGCCGCCATAATATTAACATTCATTGTTCTATTTCTAACATCAGCCGCCATAATATTAACATTCATTGTTCTATTTCTAACATGTAATTTCCTTTCTCTGACTTCTTGTAAATTCCATGTAATTTCATTCCTCTGAGTTATTGTACACTCCAATTCCTGAAGATACAAAACAGTCATGGATACAATACACATTTGTCTCATATCAACTTTTACACCCAGCCAGAGACTCTTCCGTCCACATATTCTAATACACGGTTCACTTTCATAACAAAACTTTTAAATACTCACAGTAATTTATTTTCAATACCAAAGGTTCTCAACACCTGTTCATTGCCTCTCTATTCATTCTGTCAAAACCTTTTCGTTGGATACTGCAGTTGTAAGCTATGCACAGATTTTCCCTTTTCTTGCAAACTTCTCACTAAACTGCTTCATGACGACAACTTGATCCACACTACCTCAGGGATGTCGAAATCCACACTTGGTCGTCCCTCACCAATCCTCCTCTCATGTATCTTACTTTCTCAGGCAAAACCTTACTATATACAAGATTACTTAGCAACATTGTGCACCCATAATTCTTACTCTCTGATGTCACCTGTACTTTTATTCGATGCAGCAGCTATTTTTCTCACCCTTTTCTTTATACCCTTTCTCTAGGTGACAAATCCTGTTAGCTGCTCAATTACAACGTCAGCACCGCACTGCAACATCTCTGTTGTAATGTCAGTTTTTGGTGTATTTCCATTCAACGAACGCTCAGCTACCAGCCTCAAGCTACTTGTAGCTCATTACATTCTTGCGTCATTTAGCTCTCTCTCTCTCTCTCTCTCTCTCTCTCTCTCTCTCTCTCTCTCTCTCTCTCTCTCTCTCTCTCTCTCTCTCTCTCTCTCTCTCTCTCTCTATATATATATATATATATATATATATATATATATATATATATATATATATATATATTATATATACAGTATATATATATATATATATATATATATATATATATATATATATGTATATGTATATATGTATGTATGTATATATATATATATATATATATATATATATATATATATATATATATATATATATATATATATATTCTTACAAATATTATGCTGTTCGACCTCTTTTCTTTAATTTGGTAGGAATATAATAAAAAAAAAAAGACAAGAAAGCACCAAGGAAAAGCTTCCTCTGTGGAAAGCTTGGAGGGAAGCTGGCTGGTGGTTGTGTTTAAACACCAACCGCCTTAGCAGCTTATAAGTTTAATTTAGGGACCTATCCAACAGGGATGGTTTTACCTGGGCCACCTTTAGTTAGGGTATACTTTAACCTCAGTTTTCTCTGAACTGTGTATTGGCGAGTGTTTGTCATTTTTCAGGCTGCTTGCAGGCTACAAAAGGGGGTTTGTTTACAACAAGCAAACCACCCACGCTTTTTTTAACGAGCAGGAGACCACAAGCGGTATTGCTCTCGCTCCCTTCTTTTTGTCTTTATAACTTAGTGGAACTGACGAGAATCGATTCAACAGACCTTGACGTCAGATGCAAGTGCGTCCAAGTAAGTCTGAGGATGACAATTACTCGCCGTTCTTCTGGTATCTCTCCCACTGTATTTCTGGCTTAAGTTTCCCTCTTCTCAGTCACTGACTAAAGAGTCCTAGTGAAACCATATCCCCTTTATGAAGTCGATTATATGAAGTACAATTAGTGTTGCCCAGTGAGATTGCATAAAGTATCCTCCATGGTGTTAACATAATATTCTCGATTTAAGATACATCCCTTGCAGTAATTAAGGATTAGTGAGAGGACACGTCTAAGTAACAGTCAGGCACACCTTGGAACCTGGTCATACCTTTGTTTGGAGGAGGAATAGCCTTAAAATACTAGAGAACCGCTTATAAGACCGTTACTAGAGCGATCAGCTGTTGCGTTATACCCTAAAGTGGGGGAAATATTATTGTGCCCAAATGGGCACGAATTGGGAGCTGTTATTGGTTCATGCAGATCTCCTCACTTTAATCAGTTTACTTTGTTGGACTAGGTGGTTGATCAATGGGGTTTATTTAATTCATTTGTTTCAGAATAAACCAAAATATTCAGTAACCTAGTTCCAACAGGCAACTGAATCTAGTTAAGTTAATTATCTGTCTTTTGGGGTAACGTTTAGCCTTAATTGATGGGATTAAGTGGGTCTTAAGAAAAGCAAGGCTGTATAAATCACAGTAATTAATAATTAAACTCATCCGCCGAATGACCCACGTAAATATATATGTGTATATGTATCACACAGGCTATTTTACTCTGATAAAAATGATCTTTCCATTACAATTTTTGTTGTAGCGCAATTTATATTTTTCCTCTAATTTAGAGCACCTAGCATTAGTAAGTGAATGAAAGATTTCGTGAGTGAGACAAAAAGAGAGAGAGAGAGAGAAGGGGGAGGTCTAAAAAGAAACAAGTAAACTAGAAATAAGTAAACCACTTTTCAGTGATATCTTACGAGTATGTGAGAGCACAGCATATCGACCACTCATGGAAGACCCATTACGAGTGCACATTCAAGTTGAACAAAGATATAGAGAAAACATTGCTTGCACACGACAAGAGTAATTCCACCGTCACCAGCAAGAAAGAACAAAAAGCGGAGTGTCACTTAAATACGCAGAAGCTGTAAAGTTTCCTCAAACGTCGTGGCATCGAACAGCTAGAGCAATTGACACCTCATTTCCCGCCTCTTGTGCCCCTGCCGTCACAGGAAGAATGTGTCGCCTTTCTTCTCCTTATCGGGGGGCGATAGCATTCTACCGCACCAACACTGAACTGGCGTTCCTTTGTATCTGCCACGTAATGGGACCCCAATATTTGGTTTCCAGAAAACAAGCGTTTTTCTGTTTTAAGAGTTTTTATTTTGTGAAATCAGAGGCAGTAATGGCATGCGTGTTTTCTCCAGGCTTAAAGCTCTAGGGATGTACTCAGTTTCATATTCTCTTTCCCTTAGTACAAACTCGTATCCTCATATATACAGTGTATATATATAAATATAAATACAGTATATGTATATATATATATATATATATATATATATAATATTATAAATATAAATATTTAAAATATATATACACATATATATTATATATGTTTGTATGTCTGCAATGTATGTGTGTGCGTAGTATAAAATGGTTCTAACATTGGGGCGTTGATTTCGATATTGGCAGTGATATTCTCGGTAACTTCTAAATCAATAAAGAATATTTTTGTGTATCTGCAAACAAGCCTAAATTGCAACATATCGATTTCCCTTACATAATCTACGTCATTCACCTCTATCCTACGCACTTATTTTTCTTGGAATGGAGGGTGGTTTTGTGCTGCTAATGCTGTGGTTCACAGCTCCATTCCTTCACTCAGCAATATTCTCTAGCAAATTTCTTCCATTTTTCCTATATAAACATACAACTGATCACACTCACCATATCAATTTTTACATCATGTAATTTTTACCATAATTTTGTATCACCATGTTTCCCGTGTCCTGCCCTGTCAAAATTTTCATTCTTTTAAATTTAACTGCCTAACTCCACATCCAGGAGGAAGGTTTGGGGCAACAATTCACTGTTATATTCCCAAGCTCCCAAGTCCTTTTCTGTTCAACACTTACAGACCTGCCATTATCTCTCTTACCCTTGTAATTTGTAATTTTCCTCCCCTCCTGTTCTCTTGTCAGAAGATCTTCATTTTTTCAAAGTTCATAAGTTTCATCTTACTTTTCCTTTCTGATATAATTCACTTCCTTTTGACACTCAAAAGCTACTGAAACTTTCTGCTTTCATCATCCAGTACTGCGTCATAGAGATCAGCTTTCTCATTCAGTTCACAATCCATTCTGTGAACGCACATACTTTCGTCTATGCATCTTATTTTTTGGTGATTTCTCTCATGCTTCGATCCATATTAACATGAAACAGCCACCGGAACTATGTGGTAGAGCACTGAGCTCGCATTTGTAAGGCTAGGTCAGCGGCTTGACGACGTTCTGTTTGGTCGTTCATTGGAATCAGACTGGCTTGCGCTAGCGCGGCTTGTCTCGAGTGCGGTAAGATTGAATGGGAGTAGGAGGCCTGGTGTGGCCTTCTAGACTCTAACTAACCAACAACGACTATTCCCGGCCTGACCTTATAAGTCGACCCAACAGTGCATGGACGCATGAATTCGTTGGGAAGGAAAAGTCATGGGGCGAACAAATTTATGCCCAACTTGATTAGAACCGTAAGGCTAAGCCTCGTCTGGGGCCAACACCTTCAAGTGGATAAGGCGCAGGATGAAAACAGATGTTTTTCAGGATGAAAACAGATATTTTCATGTATATATATATATATATATATATATATATATATATATATATATATATATATATATATATATGTATGTATGTATGTATGTATATATATATATATATATATATATGTATATATATATGTATATATATATATATATATATATATATATATATATATATATATATATATATATATATGCACACACGTCTGTATATATGTATGCATGCATGCATACATGCATAAAATTGTAATATGGGTGCAGGAAATAACTTGTTTATACGATCTCCTTCAAGATATCGGAGCATTAGCATTTTATATAGAAACTCAGAAATTAATAATTATGCAAAAGCTATCGTGAACGAAATCCCCTTGGTAGGTAAATGAAAAATATGGTCATTTTCTGATGTCACTGGGAATAGCAATTACAAATTACAGTAAAATATTTAAAATTCCCTTTTGTTCTATGTGCGTGTGTGTCTGCTACAGGCTGGCCTTTTGTGTTCAGTGAAATGGCATAGTTTTTTGTTCAAGGTTTCATTGTATCAAAAACACAAAAAAAGGAGAATGGAACAAAGAGGTCTGATACATAATTCATATACTTTTCATTAAAAAAAACTCTGGAATTAATTTTCCATAATAGGAAGGAGTTTTAGACTCATATATTTTAGGTTTAGTTATAACATGTAAACGGTATTCTCAGGGAAAATTTATTATTAATCTTATATGTACGTCGTGGGAATCCGCATATGAAACTAGAAATTATGCAGTGACTTTCCTTTCATATATGTTTCATGCAAATCTTTCTCTGTCATTCTTTCGCCGGCTAGAAATGCACCAAATTTCCATTAGGGCTTTCACGTCGGCCCCACGAATCCTTACCACACATTTTCTCTGATCTTGTCGAATTCCAACCGGATAGCATTTAATACTTCGTGAGTTGTTTTATTATCTCAAAGATCCGTCCCCAGGACATCTGTCTGAAGGGCAGATATCGTTATCAATATGCAGATGCATCCTCTGATGACCTTTCCACAAGGCTAAATTTAGCAGGTGGCTAGAAGAACAACCAAAAATCATCACGAGAACACACAAGCGCCTTCTCGGAGAAAGTCGCATTTTCTTTTCTATTCTTGACCGGGCCGTCTATTAATAGGATGGAAAAACTTGGCCGCGAGCTAATTTTACTAAGGCTGTTGTAAAGGTGTTTTTGTGTAAGGGATTCTCTTGTATCTTCAAGAACCCCGTTTCTTTCAGTCTGTAACTATTGGGAAGGTGTATCCTTGGCAGAGCTTTCAAAATATAAATTTAACTTGAGTTAAGACGTAATATATTTTAAAATTAGGTATACATAGATAAAAAGTGCTATTCAGCGCAAACAATTTTTCTGTCAACAGAACTGTATAGGGACGCTTCATCTTTGCAAATAGTAGTCCGAAGAGATGGGCAGCCTATAATAACCTTTATGTTCTCCATTTTTCATTAACATAATTAACAAAATCCCATTCGTAGAGCAGAGAACCCCCTTCCCCAAAGTCACGAAGAGAAAATAAGCTTCACATAATTCTCATCTTTTGAAAATATATATAATATAAGCATCACTGTGTGAAAATAATAAGACCAAAATTCTTTTGTTTAGAAATTTTTGGCAGCTGGTGGAGAGTCATTAGTTGAGCTCGGAGATATTCCTAATGTATAGTCCGATGGAGTAGCAGCAGTCACAGCAAGGGGAGTTGTGGCTTACCCGGGATGAAAGCATTACACCTGACTTTGAAAGTCATAAGATTATATAAATCTGTAGAAATAGAAGCAATCCTTGCTGCACCACATCCAAGAAGAAAGATGAAATCACAGGTGAGAAATGAACTGGCAGGCTTTATACCAGTTTCGTGGTTAAATCAAGAAAAAAAAGGAAAGCATATCCATTTTGGAACTTGCTTTATATAAAAATATAACAATATAAGAAAAGAGGTAGATTAGAGTAGGTTCAACAAGTGAATGACTTTAAGGGGAGAACTAGATTATAACATTAACAGTTAAAACTAATATTAACTGAGAAAGCTTCATGTGAAAGGACACGAAAAGAGTTAGCCCCAAAATATACCTAGAGAGACTAGCATTTTCATGAAAAAGAGAACTACGAAAGCTATTTTTTTTTCTTTGCCAGAAAACAGCTGTTTGAATATTTAGCAGATTAAAAAAGATGCACGGGCAGTGGAGTGTAGGGATGATTTAAAATCTCATATTCTTGATAAGATGGTTAAGGAGCTGAAACAGTGAAATCGTGTTATACCGTCTATCAAGTTTCTCTATAGACCTTTTTCACGTCTCTCACCAACAACACAACCCTTTCTGACCCCTGTCTCCGGGGGCTTTGTTCCTGGACGCGTCTTTTCCACCTCAGAGTTGAAATAGAGCAAAAGAAATCCTCTACATTTTTTCCTCAACCTTTGTATTTTTCCATACAGTATTTTATATGGAATTCGTTGGGCATCCATCCGTGAAAAATTT
The DNA here is from genome assembly GCF_040412425.1 of Macrobrachium rosenbergii. Classification (NCBI taxonomy): domain Eukaryota; kingdom Metazoa; phylum Arthropoda; class Malacostraca; order Decapoda; family Palaemonidae; genus Macrobrachium; species Macrobrachium rosenbergii. The sequence continues at coordinate 57,916,964 of NC_089744.1, forward strand.
GGTTTGGTCAAGTGAGTCTTCTTATATGCTAGTATGGAGTCAGAATTTTCCCCATTCAGGACCTCCACATTTGTCATTGTGACAAATTGCATACTGGGATCTTTCTAAAACAGTGACAATGAAAGATGCTAAATCTCTTGAGCTTTTGTACTTAGTTGCCCATACCTCATCTCCACCATATTATTGAGAGAAAGGTATAACTATGGTAAAAGGTGTGGAAGCTACAAGATTGAAAAAACAAACGGACCATACAAGGATGGGTAGAGAATATAGCCTATGATTTAGTAAAGATGTGGACGAGGACAAATGGTTATGCTCAAACTGAGATCCAGCATCAAGTTACACTTGCTAGTACTAGGGAAGTCATATGAATCTTCAGTCGTGCACTGATTAATCTGTTGTCTGTAACTCATTAATTAGAAGACAGTATATTTCGTATGTCTCCCAAGCTGAAGCATTTATAAAAAAATTTCCTGTACACTGAAATACTGTAAGTACAGTTTAACTTTTAGTCATGCTTTATTGATTTAAAATAGCCACTCAATTACAAATTTTGGAATTACAAATTTCTTCCAAAATTTGTTGCTGCTGGACAGTAATTGTACGTGAAGATCATAAGTTAGTATACTTTATTAGAATATTGCAAGAATGGAAGTTTTTCATCAGGAAGTCACGAAAAGCCGTCCCTGTTGTTTGTCGTTTCATAACCCAAGACTAAAGCCTAAAGCTGTATTTTGATGCAAAGGGAATAAATGCACTTTCTTTATCAGTTCCTACACCAGTTTGTATTGCCCTGTTAGGTTGTACGTGCGAGCTGAAATCATTGCAGTTGTTTATAATGCAAGTGAAAACTAAAATTTATGAGCCTAATTAATCTTTTTCATTTTGCAAGAATACATTCATACCTTCAATGGCAAAAAAGTTAACGAAATGAATGACATAACGCCGGAAATATGAAATTGCTTTAGTTTACGTGAAGATCTCCGAGGGTTCACTACATATATTACACATATCATTCTTAGATCCAGTTAAAAATATACAAGTACATTATAATTAATGTCAACCCTATTAATGAATTGAGTGACCTGTCAGTTATGAGAAAGAGTGGGAATACTGTTTCCAACAAAATGCGAGAGAAAATAGATTTTTAACGGAGGGGATATGTAATGCGTGCATCTGCCATAGAATTTGCAATGGGCAGGGGTGAGTTTTCAAAAAATGGAGAAAAATAGGCAGAGCTAGAATTCCAACATTATTGGAACATCCATTTTGTTCGGATGAAACCTTCGAAAAAAAAAGAGAAGATATTCCGGTGCTTTTCCATTGAAATTTCATCACTGGCCGTCAGCGGTACGTGTTCCGCACCGCAGGTGTTGTTGGGGCCCCCATTCCTACCATCGATTTCCCATCAATGCGTGTTGGGCTGCGAATGTTTACATCCAGAGTTAAGCTTATAAGAATAGACAAAGATTGCCCGGCGAAGGATGAGGTATTTAAGAACTGCTTGTTTTTGCGTCTGTCTATATATCTCTTTCCGCGTATTGCCCACGCATTTTCACACCTAGCCCCATTTTTATTTTATGATTTTCTGTTTGTCACCACTCCATATCTTTTTTTTTATTTCGTTTTCTGCATATGCATTGCGTAATTCTGAAATGCATTCTATTTCATGATTATCTTTGGCCTAAAAATTATGTCATCTTTCCGTCTCAGAGTGGTATCACGCATTTTTTTATGCAGTCCACGAAATTGTGAATCAACCTTGTTTTCATTTCTTTAATTTTTCCTTTATATTTCTTTACTCCTTGGACTCAAAACAAATGAGATACCGAGGGAAACTAAACATTTGAGCGTATTACCTCTTGATCATAAGCGCTATCAAATATCGCCATTAAATTCATCCACTTGAGAAAAGCAAAGTCTTTTTGGAGGGATTTAAGCAAAATCCCTCTTGAAACTGAATATGAAGATGTCACTCTTATTCTTGGACAAATGTGGATATATCTCGTCTTTTTCGCGGCATTTTGGACCAGATAAGCTCATATGAGTGCGTTTAGAAAGGAAAGAAGCTTTTACGAACAATACATTTGATGATAAATGCAAATTTCCAAGTAAAAGCTGTTAAAATAGTCGATATCCTTGGCTATTCATGTTAATTTTACACACACATATGTATTTATATATATAAATTTATATATATACATATATATATATTTTTTTTTACGATTTTACTTAGGGAAATGCTTACCATGAGCCAGTTATAGACACTAAGTGAATGATTTGGGTACTTATCTCTATTTTTGTATAAAATCTGACTGCTGTTGATTCAGGAAATCATAAAAATCGAGGAAAAAGGGGGAATTTATCTGAGCTGAGGGCTCTACTCACAAGGTATATGTAAGTAAACACGTTAGGGTAAGTTTGAAATTACGTGTATTTACATGAAATGAAATATCAGAAGATGAAATGGACTAATCAGGCAGGCAAGGCCTGAGAGGTTAATTATAACTGGGAAAACTTGAAAGTATATCCATCGGTGTGATGACGCTGATACGAGGCACAGTCAAGAGATTTCCACGCCTAACAAACCCCATGTAAACGGATAGATTCACGAATTAAAAGCTAGTAAGGACGCAGTAAAATATGCACAGGACAAGGTGAGCACGGAGGATGCCAAGAAGCCTTGAACACACGATCTTACGTAATTATTTAAACACAGGCATTTACGTAACGCTGACCTAACAAGGCAAGGATGATATGGAAATACTGGCACTTAGAAATGGAAATAGGAAGTTTAGTATGAGAAATAATATGGTGTGACTGACTGGAAGAACCTTTGCAACAGATCACTTTACCTTGTAGAAGAGGTGGCTTCAGTGAGGGAAAAGGTGGCGGAGGAAGGGCTAAGGGTTTCACTGGTAAGAAGACTGAAGGTCCCTACAAGATAGGACCACGTGGTAGGGCATGGCTCTCTGAAGGAGGCGGGTTGAAGGGGAAGATGTGTCTCGCCTGCGTCCAAAAATGTCTCTCTCCTTGTTCCTTCGGCGAGACCCTTATATGACTTCGGTCAGGGGTCAGGCGGTTATCCACAGGTAGATTGGGGTTGGTGTCATCTATGACTCAGTCCAGGTGTTCATGCCAGCTGTTCTCTCTCAATATGCCTCCCCAGCGCTATTCCTGCCTCTGGCCAGGCTTAGAATTCTGAAAGCAAAACCTCGCACAGTCATATGTTCGAGAAGAGAAAGTTGAAAGGTGATTAACAGCTTAAGGGAGGGGCCTATATTCCTTATTGCTTTCGCCCTTCCTTGTAAGGCAGTGCCCAAAATGCACTGTTGTATTTTCCTGCTTTAAACGAAGCATTTGGTGGCTGGGATTCTTGGGAAAATGTAATTTATATATATATATATATATATATATATATATATATATATATATATATATATATATATATATATATATATATATATATATATATGCAAATTCTGTTCGAAATTTGGCAATAGACCAACTAATGTAATCTTGCTCTTGGTAAATAGAACATGTAATTTCTGTACCGTGTTCTTCATTGTATATGAGTCATGGTTTTATTTTGAAATATAGAGGAAAAAATAAGGGTAAAAGAATGAAGTTAAGAAATAATGTCTGTTTTGTATCCCAAAAATGCCAAATTCTAATCGTGATATATGGTTATTTATGACACTTTTGTGTGTGTTTTTACACTTTTGACTGTTTTGTGACCTTTGCTAGTAATTATATTGCAATGAAATCTAAAGTCATAAAAACATTACTAGGTGGCTAAGCGCAATTGATGAAGCTTGTTGTAAACAATGTAGATTGCACTGATGTATGTATTTCAGCGATATCTTACAATAGTGTTTTATGTTAGTTATTTGACTTATGAAGTAATTATAGAAAACTGATTAACAGTTAAAAAATGACTGGATGCTAGATGAAAATAATCGACAATCATTGCAGTCATTTTTTCATTTCTCCATCTTAATTTACCGTTCTTTTTTAACGTCAGTAACTAACCTCATTGCTACATAAAGACTTGTCACTGTAGTAGTGCAGAATCGGTTACAAGGACTTTTATTGTTTAAAACGCGCAGAAAGCATATTGATAATTATTATTCATTACTAAAGGTAATATGCAGTAATTATAAACCTCAGAGGAGAACATGATTAGTAATTATATGATAATAAAACAGTAATAATAAACACTAATAATAAGACTCACGAACAAGATTAATAACAAGCTCTGATGATAACTCTCATTGATTGATAATTAAACATTATAGAATTGTGTAATTATAACTCCCGATCAAGATGTCGTCCTTGTATTGCATCACTGGGTGACATGTTGAAGTCAAGTCTTCGTAAGTAATAAGACACACAGTAAAGGAAAAGGCAGTTGATAGATCAGTTAGACAAAGGGTGTTTTAGCCATTGGAGAAGCTTTGTAAACATATTCCGAAAAGTAAACTTATCTCAGGTTAAAACTATTCTCAGGAATTGCTAACTGGTATTTGTACTACAGATCAGTGATAGAGGCATTATATTCTTTCCTCAGGTTTTGAGTCTGAGGATTACAGCTCTTTGCACGAATAGAACCTTATAACCAATACAAAAAGATAGTCTTCACCCTTGATTACCTCTCCACCTTCCTTTTCTTTTAAGAATCAACAACCAGAAAGCTAGAAATAATGTTCTAGGTTTCTGGTTGTTGCTTCTCACAAGAAAAGAAAGTTGGAGAGGTAGTCCAGGGTGACGACTTTTTTTTTTATGTTGGTTATAAGGTTCAGTTTGTGCAAAGAACTCTACTCCTCTGACTCAAAATCTGAGAAAGTCATCTCAAACCTCTGTTACTGAAAAGCAGTACAAATATCAGTTTGCAGTTCCAAGAAATAGTTTTAACCTGAGAGAATAACTTTTCAGAATATGTCCGCAAAGCCTCTCCAATGGCTAAAACACCCATATCTAACTGATCTATCAACTTCCTTTTTCTTTTACTTTGTGTCTTATTACTATGTGTGTATATATATATATATATATATATATATATATATATATATATATATATATATATATATATATATATATATATATATATATATATATATATATATATACATATATATATATATATACATATACATTATATATATATATATATATATACAATATATATATATACACATACATATACATATACAATATAATATAATATACATATATATATATATATATATATATATATATATATATATATATATATATATATATATATATATATATATATATAACAAGGCAGGAACAGTGATTCATCTACACTGTTTCGTCGTGTTTAGTACTAACCCCGGGGGTCAAATATATTTCACCCTGTTTAGCTCTAGCCCTGGGGAATCAAATGTCAGGTACCGAAGTGTTCATGTCTAGAACAGCGTACCCCATTGCTCCCATGTAAAGAATAACGAACCAAATAATCTTGTAAAGAATAGCGAACCCTGCTGCGAGTGGGTTCGCTAATAAGATATATATATATATATATATATATATATATATATATATATATATATATATATATATATATATATATATATATATATATATATATATATATATATATATATATATATATAGCCATATATGCCCTTCCTCACAGATGTTTAAGTGGCTCATAGACCAACGGTAGCTGTAATTTCTTAGCATTCACCCAACCAAACACTGAACGTAGCCAGCGTTGCTTAGCTTTGATCATATTCTAAAAAGTACTATATTTATAGCGAATTTTATTTTGAGTGACCATCATGAATCATTATTTATATTTATAAGAAGCATAAGTTCGCACGTTTTTTAATGAAATTTCCATATTGTATTTCCCCCATAATTCATGTGTAAGTGATGAGGTACATTGTTCTATATTATTACTGCAGTTACAGTGACAGATTTCACAATGGTAATTGTGCCACTTTCGCACTGATAATGAAACAAAATAGTGAGTGAAATTAAAGCATGGCTGAAATGTCATGAGGCGTTGAAACAGTTTGTCCCTTTCAAGATAAGGGTGAAATATTTCATTCTCATAAACGTTTTTTGTATGCCATTGCATCATAAATTAGTTTATCTATGTAAATCCTACGTTCAGGTGCTGTCAAGACTTCTGCTTTCATTCTCTGTATAGTTCCTGTAGATACATAATTCCAAAGTGTAAAAGTCGTTTGTTTGAATATCGGCTTATTAATAGACTATTCCATTACAAAGAAAAAGTTAACAATTCCAAAATCCAATCTTATGGTTCTATTTTAGCAAACCACCGCCCTTTATAATGCACCTCTGACAGCCTTTGTCGTGGTATTTCGTTTACAGCTGAAGTTCCGAGATGTGAACAGCTGGTGTAGGAGGTGATTATTTCACCAGCTGAGTGACACAGATCTCCTCCGTTGACAGATGGTCTCCTAGCTTGACAGATGGATAAATGAGGGAAGGATGGCAGTAAATGAGAACGATGAAGGAAAGACTAGCGACTTTAATGATGAAATATAGTAAGCGGAAATAGACAATAAGAGGAAAACTGAGCAAAAGAGAAGGAAAGTGACGGAAGATAGATGGAGTGATATATAGGATAGAAGAGAAAAAGGAAGAGGCCAAAAGGCAGAATGGACGGAAGAATATTTGACGGAAAATAGTGATGAATAAATTAAGCAGATTATAAGAACTATGTGTTCAGGGTAAAATCAAATAACCGGGAAGAAGTAAATGGCAAAAATGCAAGTAAAGAAGAGGAGTAAAATGAAATATAATCTACGAGCTAAAAAAAAAAGGAAAGAAAAAGAAGACAGGAGTGAAATGAAAGATATTTTGCGGGAAAAACAGGGAACTTTCGAGGAATTAAAAGCGGATATATTTTGTAATTACCTAGAAAATCCTTTGTGGCTAAATTTATAGCGGGCAGAAGGGCATGGTTACGGGCAGCAGTTACATTGCTTGCTCGTGATCAAAGAAATGCACCGACCATAAATTTCACGCAGTATGGGCATGAAATATAAACCCCCACCCAAGCCCCTCCCCCCAACACCCATGTATCGCTACCTGCTTGTAAACATATTTGTGAAATGCCTCTGGTGAGACAAAAAGAATTTACCTGTTCTTTCCTATTTTATTCGAACACTGCGGGCTGCAAGATGGTATGCTATATTTAGGAGAGAGAGAGAGAGAGAGAACCAGGTCTTTGTATTGCGTTGTCTGTTTCCTTTGCAGAAAAAAACTTAGAGAGTTATAGTGCCGAGCAGTTACTGATATTTTCAAGGTTTGTGCCTTATCATTTGTTTTCTGTTTTCATAGCATGCATGATATGCGTACATAACATAGATATGTAAGACTGAAAATGCATGAAGTGCTTTACATGATTTGTCGAGATCAATTCTTAGCCTGCTTTTTTTCTTGTATATTATCCCATATGCCACTTTGGCAATTGAAAGTCTAGACGCAAATGCTTATCGCATCTTCCTTTAACAAAGTCAGATGAAATAGATATCGGACGGAAGGAATGAACAGATGAATCAAGCAGGAGAACAAACAAAGGAAAGGGAGGAGACCGAGAGTCTGTGAATGAGGAAGTTCTTAGTCGGAGTTTCGTATTGGAACGAGGGAACTGAGAAAGATTGGATAGGTAAGAGACAATGTAAAAGAAGGGGAGTGACAGGTGGCACTACAGGTGTGAGACGAATAGTGAGACTGGTGCCAAAAGGGGAAGGTCAGGTGTCAGAGCTCATTTACTTCCAGGTTCCTTGGACCATGAAAGGACAACAAAAAGGGAGAAAATAACGACACTAAGGAAACACAATAATAACTTCTTCCTTGATCTTTTAAACGCCGCTTTTTTTTTAACTGAGACAGAAACTTTTCAGATCCTAATTTTCTCTAAAATATTTTCTCTGAAATATTAAAAACAAAGTGATTCTGATGCTTGTTTATGAGTTGATGGTGCAAAGACTGCTTCTAAAGTAGATTTACTGAACACACACATTATATATATATTTATATTTATATTATATATATATATATATATATATATATATATATATATATATATATATATATATCAGCATATTTCTTGCATTTTTCTTGCCATGTTTAACTTATTTTTCTCATATGAGAGAAGCATGCACAACAAATAGAATAAAGAGGAAGCGTATGGTAAGATGAAATGTAACACTGGTCAAAGGCTTTGAAGAACTATTCATAGAACATCTCAGAATCAGGCCATTATCGGAGCGGTCATTCTAGCACAGCCGTTGTCATTTCCAAACTCACCTGTCTTCCTCAAGAACAAAAGCAGAATCGAAAAATTTCTGGAAAATATTTTAGTAAAAGGAGTAAAAGCAACTTATGATGCAGTATCTGTTGTGATATGTATATTGCAATTCGTAGGGTAAGAGCGTAAAATATTTGTTCATAATTACAAGTTTATCCTTGTAAAAATAGCATAACTTCCTAACGTTGCCAAGTAACTCTGATATTAGAGCATAAGTTATCTGAATAGTCATGGGTGCTAGAAAGACCGTTTCCTGCAATAAGCTGCTAAACATGGATGCACCTTCTTTACGCTTCTTGCAGGATGTGAGAAAATTTCCAAGTGTTTGGGAAATCACACTGAAATCTTCGAGAAGTTGCTTCTTAATTGTAATTTCTTACCCCACTGTTCAGTTGCTTCATCAGCGTGCTCTGTTGAAACACTTGGAATTTGAATAATTAGTTTGTAGTTTGAGGGAAACTGTACGTCATTTGTACTTTCAAGAAAAGTTCAAAGAAGATAACTTCATCGGAACGAAAGTTAATATAACCATGAAACTGTCCGAACCAGGAACACAAGTGGTAACGTTAGGTCCGTTTTATTGTCTCATTCAGTCGTTTGGTTTCGGGACTTTTAAAGAGAAGACAGGATAATACTGAGCACATACTTCACCTTTTGTCACAAAACCCGTATGGACTTCCGAAAAACAATTATGGTTAATGTTTGTACCGCCGTATCAGAAATGATTTTGATGGAATTTTTCAATGCAAACTGCATCCAGTCTTCTTCATAATGTGAGCCTCGAAGGACACCTTATCGCAGTCACGAAATGTATCTGCTATTTGCTAGAAAAGTTTTGTTTTTCAAACTAATTGGGTATTACAATATTTTTTCAGTCGATTCCCGAGGTTTATTTCCTTGCAGAGTGCAAGACTGTTTTTCGTTGTCATGCGCCAGGAGTTCTTTTCTTGTCATATATTAAGATTTTAGAAGCGCTCTTTTGTTAGGAAGCTTGTAACGTTTTAAGAAAGAAAATATTATTCTTGAATAAATGTTCTATGACCGAATATTCTACCGTAAAAGCGGAATACATTTCTACTTTTTAATGTAGCGGTATCATTTAAATGGGTGATATTAACCTGTTCAAACGTGTCCTCCCCTCCATCCCCACCGCCCAATAACGTATTTTATCAGCGGTCATTATATTATAAACATTGACATCAGCATAGTATTGCTAAAACTGTTCAACGGTCTCCGCGATCATCCTTATGGATTCAGTTAAAATAACCTAAACTTTTACCTCTTAGTTTGCCTTGAGAGACAATTATGTTTTAAGGCAAGTATAAATTTTAAGCTCGCTGAATGCTGGTAGCGATATCTGTCCATAACCTAATGAATCACTCTTCCCGTAGGGGGTTAGTGCCGTCAGAGCACCTCATGCGGTGCAATGTAGGCATTACTTAAGGGTCTTTGCAGCGCCCCTTCGGCCCCTAGCTGCAACTGCTCTTACTCCTTTTACTGTATCTCCGTTCATATTCTCTTTCTTCCATCTCCTAAAAACTGATTCATAGTGCAACTGCGCGGTTTTCCTCCTGTTACACCTTTCAACTTTTACTGTCGGTTTCCGTTTCAGCGCTGAAGGCCTTAGTTACCCCAGTGCTTGGCATATATGCCTAAAATGTATAAATCAATCAGTCTAACGAATCACTGCAGCCTCAGTGAATTTCACACCTCACATTATAAGGTAATCCTGAAAATATCGAACATGCAGTCCTTCTGCACTTCAAATTAATTTAAAATCTGAGAATCATTATTCTATGCCGAATCATTCTTGCGTCGTATTATCCTTGCCAGAAAGGCCCCTTCCAAACAGTTTCTTCGGAAAGGACAAAACGAGTGATCCCTTTACAGAGGATATTTTCAATAGTCGTCGGTTAGCCATAGATAATACTATGACCGATACCTTCCTTTTATCCTGTTAAATAAGGGACTACAGTAGATAATGAAATGACGGATTGATCGTAACTGTAAGTCCCATATCCAGATTTTATCGATGTGAGATCAACTCGACTTTGATATAATTTGGTTTTGGTTGACTGTAAATATCATAAACGGGCTGGTAGAAGAATGGAATAAGTATCACGTCAAAATAAATTCCCTGCGTGTAATCCGAAATTAATAATATATCAAAATATATTCATGTCTACAAGCAGTCAGATCACGAAATGAACAATTTTTTCAATTTTTTTTTTCAAGCGGACTCGCGTTTTACTATCATAAAAGTGTAATTTTTCATAAATATATTCTACAGTAATACTCACCTTTAAATGCTTCAGAATAAAATTGCATTCACGATTATAAAACGAAAACTAAGAAATCGTTATTTGCCAGTTTGTGATACTTATTGAAATGAATTCCATGTCGCTGAATATCAGGATTAAAAATACAGAACACGAAAAAGAAAATTTACGAGACAGTTTGCAAAGGGAGAAAAATGTCAAACACTAGCGTAGTTTTTCATAAACATTTAATTCTATTTGCCAAAAGTATCTTGAAAAGCACATGGAATTTGCGAGTATTATAAAGAATGTACTTTTAAAAGATTCAGTAAAAATCACTCGAAAAATAGCGCTGATGTGCAAATATTTCCGCCAATAAAAAATGCGTCCACTTTTGTCCCATAACGCGAAATGAATCTCTTGTCAATTTACATTTCTATAAATGAAAAAGAGATAAAATTCTCCTGAATTTTGTCGTTGCATTCTATTTCAGATTACTCAATGAATATTTAAATGTTTCACGCCCCACCTGATTCATTTTATTCTGTAATGAACTTGAAACTTGTTTTTGTGAATAATCGCCATGCCGTGCTTGCAAATGGCGTTCAACATAATTTGTGAAATAACAAAAAAAAAAAAAAAAATAAGTAAATAAAACAATAATTGATAATAACGTAGTCTATCGTGTAGAATCTATTTTATTTGGTTTTAGCTGTTTTGATGAAAATAATTATTTCTGATCCTTGCTCTCTCTATTCATTTTGTTATTAAAGTTCGAGATAAAGAAATAATGAGAAGCTCTAAAACATTTGTTTTTCCTTGAGAAATGGAAATGATACCTAACAAAAGACAACTGTACTTTGTAGTTATATCCGCCTTTTGATAATGCATGGATTACAGCATTACATTAATTTCCTTTGTCAACGAGAAACACAAATGACCAGTTATTGTTTCCGTAGTTATTACAGAAATTAATTTTGATATACAACTAAAGTTTAATAGGTTTTGTTACATTTGCCATGTACGAATATAAAAGGTAATGAATTCAAAATCTGTATTTCCAAGAAGTTGTTAGATTCAAATATAATTGTTATGCCGTTTATTAAAATGTTTATTGTAAATGTCAAATGATTTTCAATCGAAGCACTTTCTTGCTGACGAGCTAGTTTCAAATCAAGTACATTTTATGCAGGGAAATGAACTATTCACTTTTAAAATTGATTTCATTATTAGTTTATCATCTATATGATATTTATGTACATATTTAAAGTAAGTCCTTTTAAGGCAAAGGTTTACATACTACAGATTAATATTATGGCAAGCATTTTGGGAAACTTGTACAATTATCGAGTTTTTTTGTAATTGTAGAAGATTCAAGTAAATGAATAGCGATGCCTCCTATTCTTGAATTTGTCCAAGATTTTATAACAGATCCATCGAAGAAACTTCTTTTTTTATGTCTAATCAAGACCTGAACACAGTACAAAGTGGTGGTTGGTTTAGGTTAGTTGGCCTTATGCCAACACGGCCTCGTGCCCAAGAAGCCCTTGACGTGTGGTAAGGTGTTATAGGGAATAAGTATCTTGGTAAGCAATTCTAAATTGTGCTTAAGCAATAGAAAGGATGGATATTGTTATTATTACTGTTGACTTGCTCCCTGTCTGTAATTTTGTTGACTTACAGATTTATTCCTTTGATCCATCGTAAGAATATCATTAGAAAAAACTCATGGGGCCAGTGAGAGTTTACAAAATGTAAAGAAAGCATAATTTAAGTGCATGACAAAGTATGATTCAGAATATTATAATCAATGGTTAATAGGTTAGGACCATCCTTTCTGGTTGTTTGAGCTATATATCTTCGATTAAACCTGGTACAGTTGTGATTAATCATGTAGCTAAGGAGCTTGGGCTGAGGATCATCTATTATAAATGACTGGCACTCACGAAAGAAATGTGCCACCACTTGAAAAAGCACGAATGTGAGACGTCCACGCCTTGGTTTTGATGATAATAATTCAGGAACTGTTGACATATGGCATTCATACGTAGGTGAATACATAGGAAACGCAAATATAAGGTGTTTGTTAGGGAACGCGTGAAGTAAACACTGGGTACAGAAAATGAGGTATTTGTAAATACGGGTGCACTAAGGAATTACTTTTATAGTTGGGTGAGGTAGGTGGCTCATATAAAAAGGTTAATGCTGGCAAATATGCACAGGCGGTCTTTAATTTATGATGCATTTTCTCCATTATAATGACTGCTTTGTTGGACTGGGAGACATGCGAGTGATGGCTAGAGGCTGTTCCATTAGCAAATGTCAAGTTCCTTAGTCATAAATACTGTAGAACTGTAACTTAGTTGCTCAGCTGTATATATATGTGTGTGTGTGTGTGTGAGAGAGAGAGAGAGAGAGAGAGAGAGAGAGAGAGAGAGAGAGAGAGAGAGAGAGAGAGAAGGGGGGGATTATAATTATGAGGGTTAAGCTATTTAAATCAAATTGTTATCTGACCAGTGTAACACACCGAGATATAAGTACGAACACTATTGATTTGTAAATTGCTGGAAACTGGATTTGGGCCAGTTTATCATTGTACGCTATATTTATTCAATCCGTGGTTGTTGCTATAAACTTAATGCAATTCATTATCTAATTATCGAGGAAAGTAAATTAATAGTTACTGGTAATCTTTTATAAGTGAAGTTTTAAGTAAGCATAATAAATCATTATCAGAATTATTGAAACGTATCATGGACTCAACTGGAGTACACACACTGAAATTTATTACCATAACTAATTGTCAATGTTTTCATAGAACAAGCTAGGGGCCAGCTCTATATATATATATATATATATATATATATATATATATATATATATATATATATATATATATATATATATATTACAGTCAACATGCGTAATCAGTCATTACGCGTAATGACTGAAATTTCAGTCATCACGCGTAATGCACTTAGGGACATTTGATCCCCAGGAGCTAGTACTAAACATTTATGAAATACATTTGACCCCAGGGACTAGTACTAAACCCGGCGAAACAGTGTAGGTGACTCACTGTTTCGCCGTGTTTAGTACTAGCTCCTGGGGATCAAATGTCCCTAAGTGCATTACGCGTGATGACTGAAATTTCAGTCATTACGCGTAATGACTGATTACGCATGTTGACTGTAACATATATATATATATATATATATATATATATATATATATATATATATATATATATATATATATATATATATATATATGCTTCAGTAATTCTGATATTGATTTATTTTACTTATACCTTCGCCCGTAAAAAATGATCCGAGACTGATTTGAAAGTTTATTGAAAATTAGGCTAGTTTACATTCCTTGATAACTAGATAATGAACCACATTAAGTTTATAGCAGCAACCACAGATTAAATCAAAACAACATCAAATCCGGAGCAACGGTACTTCGTGAGTATTTTACAATTTACCATATTCGATGTCCTTAAATTAATTAAGGAAGGAAATTCATACATTTTGTGTTACTATAAATCTTAGTATTTTATATTTTTTTTTATTTCTCTATTTGTCATTTTTTTATAGGATGTAAAAAGGAATTGTAAGCTTTGAAAATTTTCATGTAACGGTAATGATAATGCATTTTTCATTCACTCATGTAGTTGTTACTACTTTTCGCAAACTTTTCTTCTTAAAATAATGAGCTTCACTTAGATACAATGTGGCTTTATCCGTAGGTAAAATTGAACAGTCATGGAGCATTCGTTACAGTCATTTGTTTTGCAGTCTCCCCCCAAAAGCAGGTCCAGAACAAAATCGGCCACACTGCGTTATCGACACGTCATTTGCTATTTACGAAAACGTCTGGACAAAAATCTTTAATGACAGCATTTGCAAAATCAAGGTATTTGTTTGGCGAACTTACGGAGTATGAAGTATTATTTGGGAATGTGTCGATATTCAGGGCTATTGATGACCTAGTTCAGGAACAGGGATTACTGGTAGGCTTGTTTAAAGGATTATTTCCTTTTGTTTTTCATAGTGGGATTATATTGCCCATTGCCACAACAATAACTAGGGTCGTTTCTCAATTTTTTAAATCGTGTATAAATAAACATGTGGGTTTTTTTTAGGTGTGACAGTCATGGTCCGAGGACAAAATTATAACATTCTGAAGTTGGTTTCCACTCGGATATAGTTCGGTAGCAAGACAACTTCAGCCTAGCGTCGATGTGAATTCACCATATGTCACTCTGATAGTTGTTCGTTTATTTAAAGACTGACGTTTGAAAAAAAAAAGGTATTAATGACTGCATTTCTCTGGCTGTTGCGTCATAAATCACGTAGACCAGTTAAATATACATTAAACATTATTTTAACTTATGTATTCAGTAATTTAAGCATCCAGGTTTGCAGTGCTAAGTACATTTTAGACTAGTAGCAACAGTTTTATGTTAATCCAGTATGGTTAAAGAAATCAGTGGTAAAAGTACTGGGGAAAAGTGCCATGAAAACTTTGTTTCATCTGGGTTTGAAACCTCTTGGCTAAAAACTGGCGAATATTCAAATCACGTTTGTTGACTCGATGCAATCTCCTTTGGCATTCAGACTTCCTCCGATATTTGTGGGACATGTTCTTGATGCACGAGTCTGATAAGGAAGGGGAGATACTTATTTAAGCTCGACCCCCCCGTGGAAAGGAAGAACAGCTTTTTTTTTTTTTTTTTTTTTTTTTTAAGAAAGTGGTTATTAGAGACTTGGTCCATGACCTTCAATGATTGTAATGAATTTTATATCTGTACTGAGCAAAATTGATGAAATCGGGATGTCTAGAATAGACTTATTTTTCAAAATTACCATTACGAAAAAATGCTAATGACGCAATAGTTCTAATTTATGTGACATAATGGACAATTTTGTGATACAATAGAAGAACATTTCCTCAAGTAAATTCGTCAAAACCTCATCAAAGTTCATACTAGATGTCTTAGCTATTGAAGTATTAGTGAACAAGCATTCAACGTTCGTTGAAGTATTATCCTCATATGAAATCCGTTTTTTGACTGTCATTGAACACTGGGAAAACATAGTTTTCTGGAATGCGAAGTGTCAATGTCTCGTTAAGAGCATTCGGTACTCCTTATGTAGCCATTACCGCTCAGGATGTAATGGGCTTCATGGGAGTAGCCTATTTAGTTTATCGGTAGTAAAAGTCTTATTGCAAATACCATACTCATAACCGCCATTTGACAAGAATCTACCAACATTAACTTTATATCTGTTGTACTTCGTTCAAGAATTTTGTCGATTATCTTTACGTATTTCATGGGAAGTCCGTAGTGACACGAAGCCTCCATACAATTATTGGTCTGCTGGTCTTGATAATTGACTAATATAACTTGTCACACACACACACACACACACACACACACACACACACACACACACACACACACACACACATATATATATATATATATATATATATATATATATATATATATATATTAATATATTAATGTGTGAGTATGGTGATTAGATAGAAATTGTTCGATGCAGGGATTTTAGGTACAATCGTGATTTCTGTTCGTGTCAGTGTTCAGAAAAGTTATCATAATATCTACAAAAATATCTCTTTCCTTGATACGTAAAATTTGAATGCTAACAGAATAGAAGTCTCATCATATAGAACTAAGGTAATACACGCAATATATATTTAAGATTGTGAATTTTTTAGGAGTGTCCAGACATAGAACGCGTCTTGCGTTTCAGATGTTTCAGCACTAGGGAATTACGAAAACGAACTGACCGTTATTCTAAACGCATTTAAACGAAAAGCTTAGGTGACCGAAACTTTAAAAATGAAAATTTGATATATGAGTAAACACATTTGGAAAGGAACAGAAACGCATTCGATGCGGGAGAATTCTATGATGATAAACATCAAGGAAGTATATTTAACTATGAAAACAAGTATGGCACTAAAACAAGATTCTTCGAGAAAAATATAAAGTGAAACTAACAAGCTTAAAGTGTCGAGATAATCAAAATGGAGCACAGAAGCACTCAAAAGTTAAATAGAAAAATGAAATGACTTCACTTTAAAAAAAAAAAAAGAAACAATTTTTAGATTAGAAAAACCTTCGGAAATTAATTCAGGGGGCTGATCTAACAAGTTCAAATAGCAGAGGATATGCTCCATTGCAAGACATTCAAAACTGTTAGACCTAGTGACATTTTAGAAAACATGAAAACGCTTAAACAAATGAGGTTTGACGTGTAAATAACGTAGGTTGCTTGAAAAAATAATCGAAGGAATTCAGGTGATCATATGCATTAATAATTTGTGAATGATTAGAAGTAGGAAGGAGCTTCTATTGCCAAAGTGATGTGTTTAAAAAAAAAAGTATTCGAAGTCAGTGGACGGATGGATTATTCAACTTTTATGGCGTCACAAAATTAAAACTTAGTTGTTATTTCAGTCTGAATGGCATTTATTTGGGCAGCTTTCTTTTCCTAACGAAACTATAAACATAGAAAAAAAGTTAAGTATATCTTAGTTTAACCAGACCACTGAGCTGATTAACAGCTTTCCTAGGGCTGGCCCGAAGGATTAGATTTATTTTACGTGGCTAAGAACCAACTGGTTACCTAACAACGGGACCTACAGCTTATTGTGGAATCCGAACCACATTATGACGAGAAATGAATTTCTGTCACCAGAAACAAATTCCTCTAATTCTTCATTGGTCGGTCGGAGAGTCGAACGCTGGGCCAACAGCGTGCTAGCCGAGAGCTCTACCCAACCCTCCAATGAAGAACTTATAAACATGGGAAAACGAAGACATGTGCCATTAGTATCAGTGCATGACACTAGGGCTCCTCAATGTAATGGACATGACATGAAAGCAAAATCTCTTCATATGAAGAATAGATCATGTACTGTTGTCATTTTAAAATTTATGCTTTTCATTTCACTTCAAAGGAGCATTTGTTATAGGAAGAAAATTTTCCTTTACCACAATAAAAAAAAATTAAAATAATGATATAAAAGATTCTTTCGAGAAGAGATAGTCCATAGCTAAATTTATATTTCTAAAAAAGGCCTATACTGGATATCTCCCTTTCAGAAATATCTGTGATGACTGCCATTGCATAACATAAATGTTACAAAAGGAAAGTAAACGAAGAGCCAATGAAAAATGCAAAACTAAAGGAATACAGAATAGCCAGGTTGATTTCAAAATAGGCCAAATAATTCCTCACCCCCCCCCCATCATCTCTCTCTGTCTGGCTGTCTTTCTCCAAGCACGAAAACTAACACGAATAAGTGGAATCATAAGCAGAGAATAAATCTGACGACCGGTCGCGTCAGAATTCCGAATGCGTGAAAATTCTGCTTCCGGGCAGCGACCACTCTAGAATTGTCAGAATCTAACGAGGGTTCCTGAAATAATTTCCTGGAATCAGGAACAGTGCTGTGACCGAAACCGATTAGCATGATATTGTCTGTACAAATTGTGAGAAAACAACGCAGGGGCAAAAAGTCCCATCTGAAGATTCAGACAGTTTGCATGTTCAGTTGAAATTCGGAAAAAAACAGAGAGAGAGAGAGAGAGAGAGAGAGAGAGAGAGAGAGAGAGAGAGAGAGAGAGAGAGAGAGAGAGAGATGACAGTCGATAAAGAGTCATTGTTCGCACTCTTGAAATTATATTTCTTATTGGTTTTCATTTGTTGACCTTGCCATGTTTCCCAAGAAGTTTGTGGCATTCTCTGAAAATTAACCCAAGGTTTTCCATGGAAATTTATAATAATCTGTGTTTCTTCTTCCAACCAACAAATTGATGATTTTTTTAATATCTTTAGATGGCATCTTTGCTGAACAGCATTCCAACGACCCATTTTCTGCTTGAATTGAGTTCTTTCAATCAATTATTAAAGTAATTTTTACCTTTCTATTTATTTATATATTTGTGTTCACTGTCTTCATTTTGTTTCAGTCTTTCGTAACCTTTATTTTGATCAGATCACAAGTAATAGTATTTAATCATGTGTTTGATTATTAATTATGTGCATATATACATTCGAGTACATGCAAAAAAACAGAAACATTTTATGAAAAAGGTAAACTGTTGTTCCAAGTACCTCAGCAATAATATTTTAGAAATATGAGGTATTAATCATCCGTTTAAAAAGCTTTCATTTTATTTTCACTTCGAAAGACAAAATAACTTAGGTCTTTCTTTTAAAAATGAGATATTTACTATACCCATAACAAGCTTTTGGAAAGCTTTTTTTTTCTTACTTTACTTTGCCAATGTCATGTGGAAGGTTATTTTTCAAGTTCATGTCTTTCATGTGTGCCCTAAGTGAACGTTTGCACATTTTGAACAATTACAACGATAACAATGATATTAATGTTCAACGTTAACAGCTGGACCATAAAATTCTCAGTAACACACACGCGTGCACACACATCTATTTGCGTGTGTGGGTGTGTATCTGGGATTTTTTTCATGTTATTTTTGTAATGTACACAGACTTGCAGAACAAACGGGAACGTCATTACATTGCGAAACCAGCTTTCTCGGAACAGTAAGTCCAGATGGGAAAAAGGTTCAGCTAAGAGGATTATAATGAGTCGCATTGCAAGAGAAAGAGGGAGAGATCTTTCAGTCGAATCAGAATAATATAAAAAACCTCCACCTATGAAAAGTTATATTCACTGCAAAGCAAAGTTCAAGAACACATTTACAACCGACTAGCGATTATTTCTGTTTTCCACCTAAAGGCATTTTTTAAATTCTTTATTTTTTCTTTGAGGTGGGGGGGGGGGAGGCTAGTCTGCTGTTTGGGGCAGAAAAGATCCAATTCTAGCCTTTTGTTCAACAGCGACGATGAATGGGGCCAGACCCAAGTGAAAACAGTTTTCAAAGCCAATCATTCTTGTCTAATTTTGCAACACAACCAGTTGTACTTTGGGATGTTAGATTTCTTTATTATTTCTTCATTGTTAGAATTCGACTATGTATTAAGATATTGTTTTGGTGTTATCATTTTTTATTAGTTTCCTTCTTCCTTTTCCATTTTCTTATTTTTATGAATTTTGATTAGTAGGTACCTAATGGACTGCTAATTATTTTTTTTTTTTTTTTTTTTTTAACCTTGATCCCTTTATTTATCTCTAAATGTGAGGAAACTCAGTGCTTATATATCTTGGGGGCTGGTGACTGCACTTTTCCAGAACATTTTCTTCATGTAAAATGGTAGTTTAGATAAAAAAAAATATTTTACTCAAATTCTGACGAAACAATACAAACCATTAGCGTCAAGGGTGGGATTAAGTAGAATTGCACCATGCAGAGTTGGTGTCGAATGGTAATAATCAGCACAAATGCAGTTGAAATTTAGGTTATATTTGATTTCTTAAAAGCAATATTTATATAGAATAAAAGAAAGTTGTTCTGATACTTGTTCTAAATTCTCTCGTGGTAAAATAGCGACTGTAGTGTGACTTGGAAGTAGTTTGGAGTAGACTTATGGATGGCAAATAGCTTATCGTTGAAGCATCATTCTGTGAAAATACAATGTTGTTGGAACAGATTTTATTTAGATTATTCATAAAAGCATTCCAATTGAAAGCTACTTTATTACTGACATTGTAATTCATTGAAAAATAAAATAAAAGCACGCAGATGAAACCATGAATTCCAACACCTTCTTAGTAACTAATCGATCATTTTTTAAGTAAATGAATACTTGAAAGTGTGCTGCCTTCACAGCACACCAAACTATTATGATGAAGTGTCGACTGGTATCAGGTGTGAAAGGTGTTGGGAAATGAAGGATCTCGGTATCTCCAGTAAGACGGAAGACAGGGAACAGTGTCAATAATTCGGTGGATTTTGGAGGAAGCAGGAGAGGGAGACTGAGAGAGTGTAAGTTGGGTAGGATAGAATGTCTTTAAAATACACAGAGACAAAAGGACTTACGACATGGAAGCAAATGCGACAGTTAGCGTTGTTTACTGGGTGAATGGTTGAGCTAACTGATGTTGAATTTTTACGCAGGAGGGTTTATCCTTGATTCAGCAATCGAAAGATGATCATGGCTGCGATTTTTTTTTCTTTCCTTTGGTTCAACATTCTGTTAGAAGATACGGTTTTCTGTAAAATGAGGTGTGAATGTGTGCACGTGTGTATGTCGGGTTTGTGTCTGAGTTAGTAAATATGACTATGGGCAGCTGTTTGAATGTTAGTGAACTGTAGCCACGAACAGCTAGTCTGAAACTTTCATTATCCTATCCTGGCAACATACACGTTTGACCGCAACTAAATTGTTGCTTCTGTCCAGTTGGTATTCGCCTGTAAGAGAGAGGAAGACCATAGAATTAATAAAAAAAAAAAAACTATCTGAAAAATGCGAGCATTTATTAATTTCTTACATTCATTTGACGCAAATAGAAGCTACGACTGTTGTCTTCACTTTATCCTAAATGAAACTTTACACGTGTAAAAGCCAGAGCACCTTCACAAGAAAACTGATATGGAGTAAGAGGATAGGATTCTTTATTAACAAGTAATGTTTTGAACTGGATTCCCTGTTATACATATCGTAATTTTATTGTCTTTTTAGGTGCGGGTTAAGTAAACGCTCTTTCATTCAAGAAACTCAAGGGTTTTAAATGAAAGCTTAGGTTATTCTCACATCCGGTACCGGGAAAAGTCACTTCGCACTAAATGCGATACCAGTTTTGCAAAGTGAATTGAGTTATAATTCCTAAATCAGCAGCTCGGATGTGGGGTTTATGTACATCTGCCGATAAACAACTCCCGACTGTGGCGTTAAACGCTCAGTTGTAGTCACAGCAGGTAGAAGTTTCCTGGTAGACGGTTATAATAGCAAGGTCTTTTTCTAAATAAGTTTGGGAAAGCCCCTTAAACGATTTTCAGTGAAAATGCTCGGCTTTGTATGACTCGGGATTTCTTAACGAGAACCAAATAATTCTTTTTAATTCACCCAGAAATTCAGTACTTTATTTTGTTCTTTTTAGTGGTTGACGAATGGAATATGAGGATATAAATATTCAAGTAAGTAAACGTTTCTCTCTCTCAACATATTCTATCAGTTAATAACAGATTACCTCTCTCTTAATTTGAATAAAAATAAACTCTCTCTCTCTCTCTCTCTCTCTCTCTCTCTCTCTCTCTCAGTGCAGGATGACTAGCATGAATACATAATATGGTGAGTAAAATATGAAGTTGGAAACAGGCCGTTTTAGAATTCCGGTCGCACGAAAATTCAGCGTCCGAACGACGACGCATTTAGAATTGCCAAAATCTGACGAGAGGCCCCGAATTCATTTCATTGAATCTGAAACAACGCTGAGAGCGAAAACGATTAGCATGACACTCTTCCTGCTAAAGCTGAGGGACCGAAATTATTATTTGTTTCGAGATTTGCTTCTCAGCAACATGATTATGTGCTGCGTGATTTATGTCTCGGTAACACAAACGTGCACATGAACACACACACACACACAAAAGAAAACTAGAAAAATAAGTCTAAAATTAAGTTGTGAGGAAGTAACTAGGCATGTGAATGTACAAAAAAAAAAAAAAAAAAAAAAAAAAAAAAACCAGGGGCGAGAAAGAGAGAGAGAGAGAGAGAGAGAGAGAGAGAGAAGAGAGAGAGAGATTAGCCTATCACAGTTCTTGCTGAAATTGTATGACTCATACTAGAGTCATACAATGATCCGTTTGAGGATATTTTTTCACAAAAAAATAAATAATAAATTTCTCAGTAACATGAGAGAGAGAGAGAGAGAGAGAGAGAGAGAGAGAGAGAGAGAGAGAGACGACAATCGCAAAAACTATGCATATTTTATTAGGGAATATTACCAAAAACCATTTTTGTGTATTTTTGTTACCAATATATGATCAGCACGTCTGCTGTTAGTCGAATTATCCTTATGATTTCCAAGTCTTGCTTTATTTAGTTAAGACAAAATTACTCCTTTATTCTTAATTATACACTGACTGATCTCTTATATAACAGTATAAAACATCCGTACTCATGAGTGCAGATGTACAATAATGAACTTACCGTACTTTAATGGCTTTCATATAGCCTTTTCAGGAATAAGACCACAGTAACAGGGAACATTTGAATTTCTATTATACTCTTCATTTTTTTTATCTCTACCAAGTCTGTCACCACTCAGTGACATGTTTTTCTTTTTTTAAGGCTTACAGGTTCCCTATCTTTAGTTCTCTCTCTCTCTCTCTCTCTCTCTCTCTCTCTCTCTCTCTCTCTCTCTCTCTCTCTCTCTCTCAGTACACTTTATCTTTTTCCTGAGCAGTAAAAAATTTGCTTCGCTGTGGTGCGTTTTGAATTACCCGTTTTTGTTCAAGAATCTGTCAATAGTTTTTAGTCTGTGTTTACAAAAATATAACAAAGATGCTCTTAAAGAAAGATCGTTATCAGAAACTTTATATTTATGTTTTGTTGTTATTAAAAGTCAGTTAAAATGCTTAGGATAAAACTCAATATACAGTGAATCATTTGAGATAATTCTGCCATTTTTTTTCCATGGTTCCACGCGTTTCTAATTCACACCACAGATGATGGAGGCGTCACTTTTTCCTGTACGAGGTTTGCCAATCAGAGAGTGGTTTTGAAAGAGTTATTTGTAATAACATTTCGCATTGCAGTACAGATTTTCTGTTTAATTTCTAATTTTTCGTGTAAAAATTTTGTATAAGTGTCCAAATTTTGTTTATTTTTTATCTACTTTTTTTGTCACATGGATTTCGTTCCACGAAGTCTGGCATTTTGACTTCTTTCCGGAATAATAATTATGTATTAGTGTTTAATAATAATAATAGTAACAGTAATAATAAAACACGCAGGGAGTAGACCTTCTTTGATGTATGTTTGTTGAAAATAATGGCAGTGTTCAACGAATTAATCTTATACAGGGTTTTTTCAGTTCTCCTGGCAATTCGTTTTTCTGGCTCAGCTAGGTTGTTGAGTGGAATTCCAATATTCATATTTGTCTAAATTGGGATATTTGTCAAAGATTGTTTTATGAAAATATTATATTTTGCTTGTATCTTGTACATTGTTTAGTCTACATGTTTCAACCATCTCCGTGGTCGTCGTCAGGACGTTGGTGAAGACGAACTAAATGAGTAACGGGTTAGATCAACTTTTATGAGTGGTGGGTAGGGTCAAATTCGGAGCTGAAATATCATTGGAGGCCTGCAGGCATTCCTTCTCGTTCTAAGCTGCATTTCATGCGTTGATGGTCTGTTTTGCATGTGAGCGCTGCATTGCTGAGAAGGAGCAGGGGAATTTTGATAGGCACTTCCGTTGCATGATGAATCATGGTCGATGGTCGCGTTGTGTGGGGCGCTCGTTGTGGGTCTCCTGGTAGCTGTAGGAAGAGGAAAGGTCTCTTGCGTGATGTTCAGTGATGGTCTTTCTTTTCCTATATGCAAGGCTTCCAAGAGGCGCAGTCGGCGATGGTCTGATGCTTGATCTGTAACGTCGATGTTCGGGATAATGTCTTGTCGTTTAATTCTCTGCTTGTGGGCAGTTTTGCATGATTGAAGATTGCTTCCTCTTGGGCATGGCAGGACAGTCTCTTCGAAAAACGCATCGTTGTCATTCCGATAGGGCATAGATAATGGTAAACTAGGTTGGTTTTCTTGAGAGGGTCCTGCTGAGGGGCGGCTGGATTGTTCTTCATTATCAAACTGCTTGTTTTTCGGTTCTTGTAATAAATTACTAAGTTGACCTTCTTGGGGTTGGTGGTGTTTACATTCTCTTCTATGATTTCTCGGAGGGCGTTCGCCATCTTTGTACTTCTTATGGAAGAATCCTTTATAGAAGAGATCTATATGCTCAGGGACGTCGGGGTGCAGCTCCTGCTGGTACCAGTTCTCGACATTCTTGCGGATTGATTCACCTATTTCTTTATTAGGGTGTCCATTATCAACAAGGACCTGGGCAACATGCTCGAGTTCATCGTGGGTGTCGTTCCAGAAGGAGTAGTGCGAGAGGGCCCTCCTGATGTTGGAGCTGATGTTAGAGCGCTTATACCTCTCGGGGCACTCACTCTCTCCGTTGAGACACATTCCCAGGTTTGTTGGTTTAGTGTAGACCTTGGTGGAGAAATGGGCCTCTTTTTCTTCAACCAGGACATCGTGAAAAGGGAGGCAGCGGTCTTTGCTGTGCTCGATCGTAAAGGTGAGGCTGCTGTGCCGATGGAAGGCGTGCCTCAGGTCTTCTATTTCTTCCCACGAATCAGCAACGAGGAAGGTATCGTCGACGTACATCACGTACATTCTGGCTGCTATTTTCGAAGACCCTTTGTTTGACGGTTCCCCTGTAGAAGTTAGCAAAGAGAACACCTAGAGGGGATCCCATTGCAACACCGTCAATCTGTGTGAACATATGTCCACGGTGGTTGGAAAAGAGGGCCTTCTTCATGCAGATTTCCTGCAGGGAATGGAGGGTGTGTTCGGAGATGTTCAGGGTAGGCATGGTGGGGTCCCTATTCACTTGGGCTAGGATCATCTGGATGGTTTCTTCAACAGGGACGTTTGTGAAGAGGGACTCCACGTCCATGGAAGCAGTGAATCCTCCAGAGGGGTTTGTCCTAAGGGCTTCAAGGAACTCTGCCGACGATTTCAGGCTGAATCTGTCCGGAACATACGGGGTCAGGATGGCGTTTAGCCTCTTGGCCAGCTGGTATGTAGGGGCAGGAATCTGACTGATGATGGGGAGTAGGGAGTTACCTCGCTTGTGCGTTTTTACATTCCTATAAATGTACCCAAGGTCATAATCACCAGTGATCGTAGGCAGGTGGCAGGCATTAGAGGCAGCGTTGACTGTCTTAGTGATCCTGTTAGCCTCCCTTTTGATTTCGTCGATGGGGTTCCTTGTAATTCTCAGGAACTTTGTAGATTCGGCCAGGATGTCGTCCAACTTCTGACGGTACTTGTCGGTGCTGATGAGGACAAAAGCCGCGGTCTTATCGGCTCCCCAGACAATGATCTCCTCTCTCTCCCTAATCTGTTTAGCTGCATCCCTCAGGCGTTGATCGATGATGCTGCTCTTGTAGTCTCCTCATTCGGTGAGGGCCTCTGCAAGCAGCAGGCTTTGAAGGGCGTCGGTCATGTGGATTTCCCCAAGGTCCTCACCGACCACCAACCCCAAGAGCAAGGTCAACTTAGTAATTTGTTACAAGAACCGAAAAACAAGCAGTCTGATAATGAAGAACAATCCAGCCGCCCCTCAGCAGGACCCTCTCAAGAAAACCAATGTAGTTTACCGTTATCTATGCCCCATCCGAAGATGCCTCAGCAGTTACATCGGAATGACATCGATGCGTTTTTCGAAGAGAGTGTCCTGCCATGCCCAAGAGGAAGCAATCTTCAATCATGCAAAAACTGCCCGTAAGCAGAGAATTAAACGACAAGACATTATCCCAAACATCGACATTACAGATCAAGCATCAGACCATCACCGACTGCGCCTCTTGGAAGCCTTGCATATAAGAAAAGAAAGACCATCATTGAACATCACACAAGAGACCTTTCTCCTTGCTACAGCTACCAGGAGACCCACAACGAGCGTCCCACACAACACGATCATCGACCAGGATTCATCATACAACGGAAGTGCCTATCAAAGTTCCCCTTCTCCTTCCCAGTGATGCAGCGCTCGCATGCAAAACTGACCATCAACGCACGAAATGCAGCTTAGAACGAGAAGGAATGCCTGCAGGCCTCCAATGATAATTCAGCACCGAATTTGACCCCGCCCATCACTCATATAAAAGCTGATCTAACCCGTTGCTCATTTAGTTCGTCTTCACCAATGTCCTGACGACGATCACGGGGATGGTTGAAACATGTAGACTACACAATGTACAAGATATAGGCAAAATATAATATTTTCATAAAACAATCTTTGACAAATATCCCAATTTAGACAAATATGAATATTGGAATTCTACTCAACAACCTAGCTGAGCCAGAAAAACGAATTGCCAGGAGAATTGAAAAAACCCTGTATAAGATTAATTTGTTGAAAACTGCCATTATTTTCAACATAACATGCATCAAAGAAGGTCTACTCCCTGCATATACAAAAATCCAGCTGCAAGACCCCACTGCCCAGCTAGATTCAGGCACGAGGAGCTTCAGGAGAACTCTGCTGCGGGCAGCAACTGATGTCGAAGGAGAGAGAGAGGGCCACACTTGTCGTAGAAAAGAAGAACTTGTTTGCTGAGTGGGAGAATCTCTACCGTTGCGGCAGCCCTGAAGCAGTACCCCCCTGGTGCTAATGGGAATAGAGAGGATGAAAGAGCATATGATGTCCCCCTCTAAGGGCAGGAGCAACGTAGAAACATCACCAACCGTCTTCACCACTTGGAGGAGAAAGATGCCGAAAAGAAACTCAAGGACATCACTAATAAACTGATTGCCCTTAACGGGGCAAACTATGCCTTCCACAAGAAAAAGAAAAAGAAAACTACATTAACCTGACTGAGCATACCCTGACGCCTGAGGAAGATGAATTATTGAGGATGGATCACAACTGCCATTACATCTCGCGACCGAGGCCCCTGGACAAACGCCTGGCAATAGAACACCTTCTAGATTCGATACATAGACATGAAGACCTTGCAGATAACCACACGACCGACGGCTTCAACCCCTGCTGCTGGTGGAGGCCCCCACCAACCGAGGAGACTACAACGCTTGAGGGATGCAGCTAAACAGCTTAGGGAGAGAGAGGAAATCACCGTCTGGAGAGCTGACAAGACCGTGGCTTTTGTCCTCATCATCACCGACGAGTACCGTCAGAAGTCGGACGACATCCTGGCCGACTCTACAAAGTTCCTGAGGATTACTAGGAACCCGTTGACGAAATCAAAAGGGAGGCTAACAGGATCACTGAGACTGTCAATGCCGCCTCTAATGCCTGCCGCCTGCCTCTGATCACTGGTGATTACGACCTTGGGTACATTTATGGGAATGTAAAAACACACAAGCGAGGTAATTCCCTACTCCCCATCATCAGTCAGATTTCTGCCCGTACGTACCAGCTGGCTAAGAGGCTAAATGCCATCCTGGCCCCATATGTTCTGGACAGATTCAGCCTGAAATCATCGGCAGAGTTCCTTGAAGCCTTAGGATTACCCCCTCTGGAGGATTCATCGCTTCCATGGATGTGGAGTCCCTCTTCACAAACGTCCCTGTTGAAGAAACCATCCAGATGATCCTAGACCGAGTGTATAAGGACCCTACCACACCTACCTTGAACATCCCCGAACACGCCCTCCGTTCTCTGCTGGAAATGTGCACGAAGAAGGTCCTCTTTTCCAACCACTGTGGACATATGCTCACACAGATTGACAGTGTTGCAATGGGATCCCCTCTAGGTGTTCTCTTTGCTAACTTCTACATGGGAACCGTCGAACAAAGGGTCTTCGAAAGTAGCAGCCAACCCAGAATGTATGTGAGGTACATCAACGATACCTTCATCGTTGCTGATTCGCGGGAAGAAATAGAAGACCTGAGGCATGCCTTCCATCGGCACAGCAGCCTCACCTTTGCAATCGGGCACAGCAAAGACCGCCGCCTCCCTTTTCTCAACTTCCTGGTTGAAGAAAAAGAGGTCCATTTCTCCACCAAGGTCTACACCAAACCAACGAACCTGGGAATGTGTCTCAACGGAGAGAGTGAGTGCCCCGAGAGGTATAAGCGCTCTACCATCAGCTACTACATCAGGAGGGCCCTCTAGCACTGCTCCTCCTGGAACGACGCTCGTGATGAACCCGAGCATGTTGCCCAGGTCCTCGTTGATAATGGACACCCTAATAAAGAAATAGGAGAATCTATCCACAGGAATGTTGAGAACTGGTACCAGCAGGAGCCGCACCCCAACGTCCCTGAGCATATAGATCTCTTCTACAGAGGATTCTTCCATAAGAAGTACAAAGATGACGAGCACTCCCTCCGAGAAATCATAGAAGAGAACGTCAACACCACCAACCCCAAGAAGAAGGTCAACTTAGTAATTTATTACAAGAACCAAAAAACAAGCAGTTTGATAATGAAGAACAATCCAGCTGCCCCATCTGAGGATGCCTCGGCAGTTACATCGGAATGACAATGATGCGTTTTTCGAAGAGAGTGTCCTGCCATGCCCAAGAGGAAGCAATCTTCAATCATGCAAAACTGCCCACAAGCAGAGAATTAAACGACATTATCCCGAACATCGACTTTATAGATCAAGCATCAGACCATCGCCGACTGTGCCTCTTGGAAGCCTTGCATATAGGAAAAGAAAGACCATTGAACATCACGCAGGAGACTTTTCTTCTTCCTACAGCTACCAGGAGACCCACAACGAGCGCCCCACACAACACGGCCATCGACCAGGATTCATCATACAATGGAAGTGCCTATCAAAATTCCCCTGCTCCTTCCCAGTGATGCAGTGCTTACATGCAAAACAGACTATCGACGCACGAAATGCAGCTTAGAACGAGAAAGAGTGCCCGCAGGCCTCCAATGATAATTCAGCGCCTAGTTTGACCCCCGCCCACCACTCATATAAAAGCCGATCTAACCCGTTACTCATTTAGTTCGTCTTCACCCACGTCCTGACGATGACCACGGAGATGGTTGAAACATGCAGACTACACAATGTACAAGATATAAGCAAAATATAATATTTTCATAAAACAATCTTTGACAAATATCCCAATTTAGACAAATATGAATATTGGAATTCTACTCAGCAACCTAGCTGAGCCTGAAAAATTAATTGTCAGGAGAATTGAAAAAAAAAAAAACCTGTATAGGATTAATAATAATAATTTGCAAAGCATTTATATTTTTAAAATCTTATATCCCTTTGAAATATACGAACAAAGGCTAAAGCAATTTTTTCTAAATTTTAAGTGTTTGTGTGTGTGAAAATTCAATAAAATGTTTAGGTTAAATGGGTTAAAGATCAAGAACTATGTATTTAGGTTTAGAAGTAAATTGTATCTATCTGCCATACCAAACGCTTTTAGAAATTCTTAAACCATAGTACATTACATAACCCAAAACCAAATCTCATGTAAAACATCCGGTAAGTGGTAATTCTTTAATCTCAAATTAAAAAAAAAAAGAAAGTTTTTTAAAGATAGCTTTAACCCAACCCTCAAAATTGACAATATGCATAAATTTTTATGTTAGAGAAGCAATGAGAATTTCAGATGGATTGAAATTGCTTAAATTTGTAGGTATTACATACTCCGACTAATTCATTCCTTTGATCTTCGGAAAGTGGGGCACTTTTCACTAACCTCTGATAAAAATTGTACCATTCCTGTTTTTGTTTTTTGATGAATTTTTTCTCTTTATGCTAATCCCGTCATTATCAACCATTTTCCTGTATTTTTTTTCTTTTACTTACTCTTAGTTCTTCTATACTCAGAGATTCATATATGAAGGTTTATGAGTTGTCGTCCATAATATCCGAGTAATCCTCATGCTCACCATTTCTCCTTCAATTTCCAGAACTCAAAAATCACTTTTATCTCTTTTGCAATAACTGCATATCACCATTAAACAGTATTACAGATTACCAATGACCCTTATTTTCTATGTGCCCAATGAGATCTACAACAATAAACTTTATGGGCCCCACATGCGCTGCCGAATAAGGAGCCCACCCTCACTATAGACCATTAAAACGAGATCCTTTCGTAACAAACAGCCGGAAGTTATTTGCTGTTTTATGGGTTAACTTTAAAAACTGATTCGAAAAAGCTTTCTCGTCGTCCGTCAGATGATGGTGACATCAAAGTTATAGCATCCATCCAGGAAAAAATAGCTGCGTATATGTCTGTGTGTCTAGCTAGTTGCCTGTCAGTTACGATACGTTTATTGTACCCTCGTCAAAATAGCTGGGCTTGCCATACTGTCTATCCCTGTCTGTCTGTTTTCTTTCTATGTGGCTTCCTCGCCAATATCCTTCGCATCAGTCCCGTTCCCCTCGATGACACTCAGTCATAGTTTTTCCTTCTTTGATTATACGGCTTTCAGCTTCCCTTTCATATATTGTCATAGACCTGTCTGTCTGTCCGCCTGTCTGCCTGTCTGTCTCTTTGTTGATGTAAACGTTCTGTTGACGAGGCCACTAAAAAAATTAATATGAGAGTGTCTACTAACCACATTAACTAGATGTGTTTCGAAATGGCCACAGTGACCTATCAACTATCCAGCTTTACACGTTTTCCTTAGAAAGCATTACTGTCTGAAAAGAAAGGAATGAAGAAATTCTGCTTTGCATGTAGGATTCTATAACACTGGATGAAGGACTGAAGTTAGCTGTAACCTGCAACACTAAGTAGGTGGTGCAGTGGGTTACGAATGATCTTACTCTTCTGACCAGCGTGGGTTCAGTCCTCTCTTGGAAACTAGAGATAGTAATAAATTAGAAATTTTGTAGTTAGTCGACTATGGATGGTCGCACCCCCAGTAGAGAAAGGGATTGGGATCACAGCACCATCCTAGGATACTTATTGAGAACTGAAAGGCTGGCTAATTTTAGCACACACACATTGTGTGTGTGTATATGTATGTATATATATATATATATATATATATATATATATATATATATATATATATATATATATATATATATATATATATATGCATGGATGTATGTACTGTATGTATTTGTATATAAGTTGTGTGCATGCATAAATATATATATACATAAATACGTAGATAATACTGAACTGTTCTCGCTGTCAGGGTGTGTGGCTTCCTTGAAAAGAAATGACAATGAGTCATAATCAGACTGCTGAATATAGATGAATCCCCTGTGTAGAATACTTCCACAACATTAGTTGTAAACACTTACACAGAAGGCTAGCCAGCATTACAATTGAGCCTTCCTACTATGTCCCTCATTGGATGGGTCGATATCGTACTCGGCTTGCACACTCCTAGGCCCGCGTTCAATTCTCCGGCCGGCCAATGAAGAAGTAGAGGAATTTATTTCTGGTGATAGAAATTCATTTCTCGCTATAATGTGGTTCGGATTCTACAATAAGCTGTAGGTCCCGTTGCTAGGTAACCAGTTGGTTCTTAGCCACGTAAAATAAGTCTAATCCTTCGGGCCAGCCCTAGGAGAGCTGTTATTCAGCTCAGTGGTCTGGTTAAACTAAGGTATACATTTTTTGAGCCTTCCTACTTGCTCTCGCTCTCTTGTTTTCTGCACGTTAAAGCCCGTCCTTTCCATTCTTTAAGTAAATGTTTATTTTTATTAAGTTTAGTATGAATGAAATTTACGAGTGACATGCAGATTACATATTCCTGTAAATCTTCAGTAAATGGGAACATACGTTTTCGTGTGGGAGGATGCAAGCAAGAATAAGGATGACGTAATATCAAAGTAAGTGAATTATGGAGGAGGGGTTAAATTGGTACTGAATATCGGTTATTTGAGCTTTATTCGTACTTTCCGTTTAATAAATGCAGCATATTTGTTTACTACACCAGTGCTTTACAAGTTTTGTATTCGTAGGAGAGAGAGAGAAAGAGAGAGAGACAGATTCTGTATTCCTTTTGCTGCCTTGATGAGGAACAGAAAAAATATATCCACAGTTCATAGAAAATTAGCACGAAGCACAAGCGCAAGGGGATGGAATAATAAATAACCGTGAAGTATGGAATAAAAATGAACTGGAATTGTCTTGTTTTCAGGAAGAAATAAAGGATGGAACAATCTTTTCACTTACTCTATGAATATGTTTTGTTTCATGTTTCATCCTCCAAGTTTTCATGCTGAGTAATCATAAAATGTAATTTTGTCATAACTTTTTTCCCCTGAATATAAGACTGCGTGAAATGATAACCAGTCGATAGAAGATAATAGCACTGAAAAAATGGGGTAATTTAGACGATTTATTTACAAAGAGGCCACAAAGAACCATGATCACCGTCACCAGATTTTTAAAGCAAAAGTGAATATGTGGAATGTGACCTTTGTAGAAAAATGGATAAATGATTCGTTCGAGGAGCAAAAAAGGTGATGGAATATTTTAGACACATCATTGTAATACCTGATTAAAACGTACACTTCAGTGGGAGTGAGGATATGATGGTAAATGAATGTTGTGATGATGGATCGATGAATTACAAAACGGATGGTTAAGTAATGAAAATGAATAACATTGAATTTTTATTAATTCAGTATTATGATAGTATTTGTTTGCAATAATTTAAGGCATAATTCAAAAGTTCCTCACGTTCTTTCGGTTACGTAACACACACACACAGACTTGCATCAACCTGTCATATATGAATGAGGAAACAATGAATGACTACAATGAGAGAGAGAGAGAGAGAGAGAGAGAGAGAGAATATCATGAATGGTTTCACAGCAGCTTGATGAGGATTACCTAGTCGAGGCCCTCCCCCGAGTATGGCAATAGCTCGCTTACACAATTCTCTACACCTGGCGTCGTCGTCTGCGCCCGAACTTTATAATAAAGCCATTAAAGTTGAGCTGCTTCTTTTCAATTTTTTTTAGTTCATAAGTTTTATTACTGTTATTGTATACACTTTCTTCTTACTGGTATAATTTTTCCCGAAGTGCGAACTCGGGGAGGATTCTCAATGTCTAATAAAATTATAAGGTCAGCGTGGATATTTTGAACGTTACTGCCACAGCTTCCATTCAGAATGCAAAAGTTTACGAAAATGGTCAAATTATGAATTTTTGTCACACACAATTGTGACTTTTATTATATTCACGGATATTAAGCCACGTATGTCGTTTAATGTCGAATTCACTATTCCTTGGGAGTTGGGTACACCCAAAGGGTAATTATATAACGACAGTTGTATCTAAACCACAGGCCCAGGTTCGAATCCTAGCCTTGGAAGATGCACTTCCCATTTGTAATTCCCTTTGGTTTAAGTTATTTCCATCGTCATGTTATACTGTGTACCAATGAAAAGTCTTAATGAGATGAAGACTGAAATTTTAATTCCACTTCATCTCACTGAACGGTCGTTGGGGGGGAGCCACTGGAAAAAATAAAAAGACGTTTAGATGCATCGGTTATTTAATATATCAATGTAAAAGTCTGTTTGTCTAGATTATGAAAATCATGATTTAAAACCCGATCCCTGCTGGTTGAAGCCGGGCCAATGAAGTCAAAATGGAAATAAATAAGATTATGATATATCATGTGATATGAGACTGGTAGTGGCAAATAAGATGGACTCGTATAGTTGCACTGTAAGACAACGTATGGTTATAGTTAGCGATGGTGAGCATATGGTGACTTTCTCATATCTGGTTTACTATGGTTTGGTAATATATAATTTGTTTTTCCTAAGCTCGCCCCGCCCCATCTCTACTTCCACCGATATTAACCACCCACTACGGTGTAATGACCGCATGGTGCTTAATTCAACGTCAGCTGTCAGGTTAACAAAGGCTTCATTTGTTTCTCGGGATCCGAGTCAGATCGGTTCTGTCTTCCCCTGTGATCAAACCCGTGACTTTCTCGCTAGAGAGAGAGAGAGAGAGAGAGAGAGAGAGAGAGAGAGAGAAAGGGATAAAGCGAGGAGGTGATATATTCTCTCACACACCTCACTTGGCTCCTTCTCCAGATATCGTTCAATTAATATCAGCCCAAAGTCTTATCCAAATTTCGCAAATCCAGCTCTTCCTCATCCCTCCTCAACCTTCTACAAAGGAGAGCCTTGTCCCTATGTCCTTCGCTATTCCATTCCGGCGGGAGCTCCCCATCCAAGGGCCGTCCTTCCCAGTCAGATATATCCAGTGTCACTTGACATGCACAAACTCACAACCCCAGTAACTCAATACACCTCTGGAATCTCTCTCTATTTATTCCAGGCAGTCCACAATTCACATATTCTGGAAAAGGCTTTAACGACATGCAGGCACTTCCGATACGGCGGCTTCCAAAGACATTCCGCTGGAATTATTCCAGAAATGGAATGACGAGACAACGCAGCTGGCTAATTCAAAGGGATTCTTTGGACCACACAGGTAATTCTATTATATATCGAGTGGTCGAGTATCATAACAATATTATGTAGTGTATACAATATGTGGCAGCGTAAGAAATTTAAGTTCCAATATTAATTCTCTTCTTGTTTTCCATTCATTTGTTCTCTCTTTTTTTTTTTTTGTCCCTTAAAAGTGGTAATATAATCCCGTGGCAAATTCCCCTTATGGGTAATTTTATCTTCCACCCTCTCTCTCTCTCTCTCTCTCTCTCTCTCTCTCTCTCTCTCTCTCTCTCTCTCTCTCTCTCTCTCTCTCTCCATATATATGTATCCCTACGTCTTTTTTCCCTTTTTAAGGGATAGAGCCGTTTGGTTCTCGACAAGTCTTAGTGATGAGGTTGCTCGCTTAGAGCCCTTGTCTTTGATCCTCATTTAATTCCCAGACCCATATACAGCTGAACCGAGTGGTGGTCAGCAAGCCGGGATCGAACACGGACCTAGTGGATGCAAGCCCGGTTGCCTGTGATATAACCCCAAAACATATGTATGTATGTATATATATATATATATATACATGTATTATATATATATGCATATATAAACATAAATTTAATATATAGTGTATATATATATATATATATATATATATATTTATATATATATATATATATATATATATATATATATATAAACTGAAGGGTTGAAAATGTAGCTAAACGGATTATTAACAAATTATTTCGGTAAGAAGGACGTGGGAGAGCATAGAAGGAGAATACGAGTATTTCATTATAATTCCTCTCATTCTTTCATTTCAAACAGTGCCCAGTTAAAATGTTAGCGTGCTAAGATTTTACGTTTTATATTCGTTTGTTTGTTCAAAAACATATGCAGGTATCCTACTTCCACAAAACGTAAACTAAGCGTAATTTTGTAGTGTGAGAAGAGTTTGAGGTATCTGCCAAACCTCTCAGCAACTTGAATGCATTATTATGAAATTACATATTTAGGAACATTCCAGGAGATGGACGCAAGCCTTCCGTGGACAGATTTGTAAATTAGAGTAGAATGTAAAATTATTTATTCACCTTAGCATGAATAACGTTCAGTTCATATAAATAACAAATATGGAACGTTATCTAAATTTTGTGCCACAGGCTGTCGTTCATCACTGGAAGACCCTTTGTATTTCTAAAGCGTTTACATTTGGCATACTGTATTGAACAGGAAAGTGAAATATTGCTTTCAGTATTTTCATTTTCTTGAAGCTCAGAATGAACTCACGCCTTCATGTTTTCTTTACTATTTTATAGGATTAATTTATTTTATAGAATCACTTTATAGAATTCATACTATAAGTATTTTTAATATCACTACTCACTATCATGATGATGCTGGTCATCAGTATAATTACTTTCACTATTGTTACCATCTGATTCATTATCACAATTTTGTGAAAATTAGGACATACAAGCCTAGCGAATTTCAAGTTTCCAGACAGCGTTTCCCTGTTGCTAAGGTCACCTTTTTATGTCAGGAGTCACG
Organism: Macrobrachium rosenbergii; assembly: GCF_040412425.1. Lineage (NCBI taxonomy): Eukaryota > Metazoa > Arthropoda > Malacostraca > Decapoda > Palaemonidae > Macrobrachium > Macrobrachium rosenbergii. Next base: position 57,953,166 of record NC_089744.1, read on the forward strand.
ACAAGACCTCAAAGGTCTGAATGCAAATCGTTCAGAGAATTCTTCCACTTCTTTGTGATAGATCACGATCCCTTTGTAAACCCCCTTGAAGTTTTCTAACAAAGGGACCCGAGACTGGAAGCATAAAAGGTAATTGGATGAGAAATTAATTAGCAAAATCATCTAAACGCTGTCATGAAAGCACACACACACACATATATATATATATACAGTATATATATATATATATATATATATATATATATATATATATATATATATATATATATATATATATATATATATATATATATATATATAATGTGTATATCTAGTGTTACCTTGTGTAGAGTGAATATTATAAAGGTCACCAATAAGCTCATCGGAAAAGTTTTTTTTTTTTTTTTTTTTTTTTTTTTTTCAGATACACAAAACCGTCGAAAGTGCCCTTGATGGCATTGCGCATAAAGGAGTTATTTGTCAGCGGGCGTTTAAAGCATCACTTACAAAGAATGGAAAAAAGTCCACGTCGGACAAGCTTGCCACTCCTTGCCTCAACGTTTTATATATATATATATATATATATATATATATATATATATATATATATATATATATATATATATATATATATATATATATATATATATATATATATACACACACACAGTTTATATATGCATATATATATATATATAGTTTATATATATATATATATATATATTTATATATGCATATATATATATATATGAATTTCTTTGTGATTATAGGAATTACAAATTTTATGTTCCTGTTGAAGAAGTACCTCATGTCACCTATAGCTTACCAATTTGTAAGAGGGTTTGTAATGACACTATTAGTGAAGCAAATCCCCTTAGGGACACTAACCTTACAGTTTTGCTTACTAGAGTTGGAAATGCAAACAAATGCCCTACTATATGCCTCTGCTGTCTTTTGCTGGTATCAGTTTGCTTTGTCTCTGATTGGACTGTACTGAGTAAAAAATGAAAGAGGACTACGAAATGAAGCTCAAATGAGCGTTTTCGACTGCTTTTTAGAGATTTTACTGTTAATTCATAAGGGAAGAAGAGAGAGAGAGAGAGAGAGAGAGAGAGAGAGAGAGAGAGAGAGAGAGAGAATGTGGAAATTGCAGTTTGTTGTTGATGTGAAACTGTACAGAGCACACCAACTTCTTTCCCGAGATTGGCTTCATTTTGAAGCCCATACGTTCTGTGGGAGAACATTGTAATGCGCCGTGAGGGCAATTTCACGTACATTTTTGTTTTGCATCTTTTGATGGTGTGACGCCAATAATACCGCCAAATTATGCTCTTGCTGTAACACGGGTAGAATACCGTAAACAGGTATATTTCTTTCTTCAAGGGCAACACTTATGCACTGGAAGATAGTAAACTTAATACAGTCAATTTTATATATAAATGTTTATCATTTTGAGCATAACGCTCCAAAGATAACTGCTAGCTTTCACAGAAAAGTACGGTAGGCTACGGACCTCGGATCTAGTCTATTTCTAAAGCCGAAAAATCTTGAGTCATGTTCAAGCCATTAATTGAAAATTCCGTTTCAAGAATATATCTTGTAATATAGCGCTCCTCATTCTGACATTGTGCCGATCCAATCTGTATTGCTGTCAATTAGGGGAATGTTTTGGAAAGCCTTTTTTTCTTCTCCATACTTCTCGCGTAAACAAAGATGCCAGTCTTTGCCTGCAAGATAACATAAATGCGCAGTTGCTTCAAGTATTGACTTTTTGCGCAGACTCGGAAGGCAAGACGCCAAATGAGGCTAGACAATATGCCCGTGTGACCTCACCTTAAGTTTCAAGAAGAAACGCTTTTCCTCTGTTCTGTTTCCAGGAATTTTGTGAACCAGCGGTGAAATCTTAAACCGTTGTGTCGATACAAATCATTAAGAAAATTCGTAACACGACAGCGGATGGTTTAAATGAAACCAACCAGCGGTAAGGTGTTGGAGATGATAAAAAGGCCTGATGTTTTTGTGGATTTTTCCCAACAAACGGAGAGTAACATGAAGAGCCAGGTCTAAATAAATAGGCAATAATAATATTTCTAATCTCTCTCTCTCTCTCTCTCTCTCTCTCTCTCTCTCTCTCTCTCTCTCTCTCTGTGATTTGTGTCAGTAAATAACATAAATCTGAACATTAAGTAATAAGTCGTTGAGGTATGAATATTATTGTCATAGACTGAAAAATATTTTCATATAAGGCCTTTTTCTCTATTCCAGTCTTTATTCCTAAAGGTAAGGGTTTATTAACAACGCTTCTGCTATGGACATATCCACAGTAACGAAATCACAAGAGGGGACTGATTCTGTGTTAAGGTTCCCCTCTCATATCTGCAGCATTGTCGTATCCGCTCTAATTCTGCTGCAATTTAGGCAGAATTAAAGCGAGAGAGAGAAGAAAGCTTTTGCTTTCTGGATTTCTAAGTGGCTTTTGGCAAACGTTTTTGCAGTGTTTAGGTCTGTGAATGCTAAATTATTTGGGGTTTAACCTTGAACGTATGACAGGATATACAAGAGGACAAGAAAGAGGAAAGGCGAATCATCTGTCTATCTGTCTATCTATCCATGATGTAAATAGTTTAACCGGAACAATAATTAGCTAACTTTTGAGCATGCTTTTCATGGGAGTTGAATGCATTGTCTAGGCATCGCTTTGATTACCCTGTGCTCACAATTCCTTTGAGCAAATTCTTTTCGCCTCCTCAGTTTTACAGGCCTTTAAAGGTAATGGCCTATATATATATATATATATATATATATATATATATATATATATATATATATATATATATATATATTATATATACATACTGTATATAGTTTCACTTATACGATGGAGAAAAAGGAAACGAGATTTCAAATCAGAAACTGGAGGAAAATCATCTCTTTGCCATATATTGAAACGCAGAGGGATGCCATGAAAACCTATTCACAAAACGCAAAAGAAAATGACAGCTTCCAAAGGACGCACATCACGGAAAAATAGAAACACTTTTTCTTTGCCAATATATGCAAAAGAATGCTACCCATGATGCCGCATAAAATGTCCACAGAATGTTCCTCGGAAAGTCCACCGGCGTCCACAAGATCATATGATGTTCCTGACGGACTCGGGACCTATCTCACCTGCACAGCTGACACGAACATAAAAATCTCATTTTTTGCGGGTCCCGATACATCGGAAAAAATACATATGGAATTTCTGTGGTCTTCATAAAAAAATGGAAACCGATTTTATGGAGGTCTCGTGTTTTTCTTCGGCTCTCTGCTCGTGAAAATGTTGGTGGCGATGCTCCGTAAGTAAACAAATAAATAAATGAATAAAAACAAGGGAGATGTCCACACGAAAACAAGTTGGTGATGATTTCGAGAGATAATAAGGATTTTTAGTTTGTCCGATTCGTAGCAGTTCTTAAAGGTAATGTAAGTATACATTAGATGCTTAAAAAAAGGAAATCGGACGGACCTACCTTTTTATATTCACAAATATTATGCTAAACATATCGTTCAATGTCGAGTTAATTGTACCTTGGGAACAGCTTACACCCAAAGAGAATTATTATTGATAAGTGTTTCTTCACCCGTGGCCTGGTTGAGGTACAATGACCAAGAGTGACTTGACCAGTGTTATTATTATTATATTATCATTTAGAATATGAACTTTATTAGTAAGGAACAAGCCCACAAGGCCATTGACTTGAAATTCAAGCTTCCAAAGAATATGATGTTCATTTAAATTGATATGACTGCTTTACATATTCCTTTCGAGTTACCTCCTCTACTCATGATAGCTGACTGGTTAGTTTGTAACATCTAATTATGAATATTTATCACAAATGCTCGCTCAGTCGATACCAACTTATATCTCTCGATACCCGTGTGGGCAAAGTCACTGTCCATCGTTGTTTATAAAGCAGGTCAAGGTCGTCTTCAGAAGCACCTGTCAATTATATTTCTCTTTGGGTATAAGTTATTCCAAGGTATAGTAAATTCGATACTAAACGGTGTTAGTGGCTTAATATTTGTGGATATTAAAACTCAAGCGTGTATAAGCGACAAGAATTCATAATTAGTCAATTGCTACCTTCGTTTGCAGTTGGTTGGTTCGCTGCCATTTGCTTCTTTGTATCACTGCGATAACTTATTACCCTCTGATTACACAAATTAAAATGCAAAGACAAACTCGTTCAGTTGATTCTAGTTCTCATAGCGTTAGGTTTTCGATACAGCTTGAAATATTTGAGATTTGCAAACATTTATGCTCCTCTCCTGTGCTCATACTAACTTCAAAAAGAAATTAATCGTAGTTTTGATTATTTTATGGAGTAATATATAGAGATGTATATTCTGTACTTTTTTTTTTGGAATGATGTTAGCCAGATAAAAGGATTCAAAATGTTGCTAATTGCTTCCAACTTGGATAAACACTTACGTTATTCCCGAGATTAACTTTCTCTCTCAAGAGATTACACACGGTTTGTAGCTACTTCTTTTCAGTTGAGTATCAAGTATTCGTTACCACATTGATGATTTGAAGATTCACTTACCACCTTTGCCTGCGACGCGAGATTATCGTTTTGGAACGTCCTCATCAGGGCAGTCAGGCAGTGAACAAGACTAAATTTTACTCCCAGCAAACAATTGACAAAATGCGCAGACAGTTCAGCAAGCCTGACCACAATCCAAGGTTCTCGGCAACTGAAGTCCTACTTGCATCAAAAGAATAGATAAATGCAAGAAGCAGGATTATTATTATATATATATATATATATATATATATATATATATATATATATATATATATATATATATATTATATACACATATATACATGTGTGTGGGGGGGGCTTTAGATTAATATTTCGACCAAAGCGAGGGAGTCAGATATTAGTCGCTGAAGAACTTCACTCGCCATTTGTTTCAAGGAAGTAAAAAACAAAAATTCCTGGTTGTCGTTCTACTTCGAAAATAATCTCCCCCAGGCATATCTCGATAAGAATGAGAAATAACAAAGGATTTCTCGTCCTGTTTTTTTTATTTTTTTCAAATTCCGAGAAGACAAAAGCCGAGAAATAAAAGAAAAGGAGAGAAAATATTCCACCGTACTGGCGTGATAGTTCCACCTGGTCACACAAGAAGAAGAAGAACCTTCGGAGACTTGTCAGGAACAATGGCTCCCAGCCTCTCTCCGCTTCTTCAGTGTCCTTTACTCTCATGTGTTGCCTCCCTTACCCCTTCACCCTTCTCTCGGTCCCTGTCAACCGGGCCCCCATGGTCTCTTGCCCTTCCGTTTCCCTTCTCTTAGAGACTTTCCTCAAACCTCTGCAGAGCCCATCGGGCCTGTTAACGAAGGGAGCCTCCTGAAGAATCCTCCTCTCATCTGGAAACATCAAGTTGGGTGTCCCCCTCCCGAAATCAGCAGATAATTACAAAAGGAAGCGACACAGATCACTGGCTTGGACCATTAAGAGAGAGAGAGAGAGAGAGAGAGAGAGAGAGAGAGAGAGAGAGAGAGAGAGAGAGAGAGGGGAGCCTTTTCAAAAGTTATTTTCTTTTGAGCAAACGAAAACTTCTCGCCTTCATTTCTTCACTAAAGAACCGCCTCCATTTTGGCGTGAATTTTCGGTGGTTCCTTGATGAAAAGACAACAACTCCCTTAGAGAAATCGGAACCATATGCTACTAATGAGATTAAGCAGCTCCGCAAATAGCTCTGTCCTCAATTACCATGTTTTGAGTGATCTGTTTCTTACTGAACGATAGAGTATATGTCAGTTGTGGGTAAAATGAACTTTTTATTTTTTTTTTTAACAAACATCATACTCATTTGCGTTACTTCATCACTGTTTTTATTACTAAGGTCATCGGCCGATTATCTTAGCACACGGTGGTATTCACTTAGCCTTTACGTTATACACTAATATATATAAGGAAATATAATGACGTCAGATTACCTAGTCATCAGTAGATGCGACGCTGGATTGAAATTTTGTGGTTTAAAAACCTCATACTGACGAGCCTTAACATATTAGTTTTAGTTGAAATCACGTCTGTTTACCAGTTTTTTAAATCTACTTTTTAAATAAAATGTAAATGAGAGATTCCCTTCGCCTCTATTATTTAATCTGTTTATTAGATTTATCGTTTTAGGAGCATTAGTAGTTTTTATCTTATGTTACTTGGTATTTGATATTTGTTAAAATTGGAAGCATTATGTCACCTTAGGATGTTATGAATACATTTATTATTTCTGAATCATCAAAATGATAGATGTGAAATAAAATTTAGACGTAAAGTTGAAAATTATAGAGAGGTATCGTGTCTTCAGTACTGTTAAGCTCCGTGGGAATGACTGAGAATCGTTAGCAGAAGAATCTTCTCTTTTCTGAGAAAAAGGATTTTAAGAAAAAAAAAAAAGATTCCCTGCAGTATCATCATGAAATCTTTGAGGATAACGTTGTGGAGTGAATATATCATATACTTTATTTTTATGAGGAAGGAAAACAAATATTAGGAACTTTGACTTTGACGAAAAGTTTTTGTTTAGTATCACAGTTTACGGTAAAACAACCGTATTCAAACAGCCTGGTCAGATATCGCTCTACCAATATTTGATTCTGTCACTGGAAGACCTGGAATCTTTAAATGAAAAAATTAATTTCTGTGTTTTAATTAAAAAAATAAATCCGAATGCAATTACGAACTGTAGCCACGCAAGAACCTTGTCCATTAGCTCACAGCAAAATCATGTCGTTTCAGTCATTTCCCGAAGGATTTTACCTCGCTTGAGAAACATAAACTCCGGTAGCCAGCTCGGTATACAAACAGGAAATTGCTAAGTGGAGATGTTTCCCGTATCGCGACAGATAATTCACAGTTCCTATGCGAAGTGGTAAATGTGATTTGTTCAAGGAAATTCAGTTGTGTCACGCGCTCAAGGGAGGACTGATGACTGCTTCACTAATAATATGGACATGATTGGCGAATGTATACATTTAGAGTAATAGAAGCTGAACAAACTAATGCAAATTAAATGGGAAAAAATGTTGAAGCCTATGAGATTGACTGTTTAGCATATGCAATGTAAGAGGAACTGGAAGGGTGAGAGATAGTTGTCGTAAGTGAAAAGATGGATCAAAGTATTTTTCAAGGCACGATCATGTGGAAAGAATGGACAACGATAGGTTGGTGAAAAGAATATACAATTCTGATGTGAAAGGGGGGGGGGAGAGAAAAAGTCCCTTGATATGGCTTGATAGATGGTGTGAAAGAGGTATTGGAAAATAAGAAATGGAAGAAAGCGTGCAGAACAAAGACAAATGAAGCATGCATGAAGAATGCTTGTACGGGTGTATAAGGAAACTGATGCAATATGTGTAGGTGCATGAAGTGGCTGTGATACCGAAGGTTTTGTTAACCAGGGGTTTACCCAGTTCAGCAATTAAAGTATGAATGTGCCAGTGACTGAAGTGTACGGTTTTAATCGTGATCCTTAGCTTCTTAGAGGAAGTGGCTTGAAGTAATACACGCACACACACATATACAAATTCACACGCTGACCTATGTACAAAGTATATACGCAATATATACTTATCATACACCTACACAACGGATCTCAAAATTTATGACAAGAAATTATCTTGGAATAACATCACACCATAACTATAATGGTGACTGTCGTTATTACAACAATAAACAACTCATACAGAATTGCTTTTTTTTTTTTCCTTCCATGCCGTGGTTTGCGGTTTTTCCGCTCCCTCTCCTTACAGTCTCCCTAGGAAGGCAACCCCTCCAACCCTCACTCCACCCCCCACGAAGATCCCTTTAATATCAAGGTGCCATCGATCAGTATATTGTAAAGAAGGTATTGAATAGGTTGTCATTTCTTCTTCTCATTTGTCTGTCCTTATCCAAATGGAAGGATATGTCTTTTATTGGAATCTCCCCCGAACCCATTCTCCTTTCCCAAAGGATTCTAGCAATGCTTATTGTCCACAATGTCGATTTCTTTCAAATGTCGCGTTGGGTTGAAAGCTTTGACTGTTTTGTTGTATGTCAGCATAAATTGTTTATGTGCATAAAAAAATGATAAAATATAGTGGGCCTAATTATACAAATATATATATATATATATATATATATATATATATATATATATATATATGTATATATATATATGTATATATATATATATATATATATATATATATTTATATTTATATATATATATATATATATATATATATATATATATATATATACAATCATATACAAATATAATATCAAATTCTATCTCAGGAATATCTCCGAAGGAATTTATATAAGTGATAAATGAATTGGTACCCATCGGGACACGAACCCTTGACACGGGCCTATTCAGCGACTCCAGTGGACGTTACCACTACGCCATCAGGAGATATTCCCGAGGTAGCGTGAATTTGATATTAAGCGACATTTGTAGCTTCATGATTGCATATAAATCACGGTGTGATAAAAAATTTCATTATATATATATATATATACTGTAAAAAATATATATATATATATATATATATATGTAAAAAATATATATATGTATGATGTATTCGCATATATATGTGTATGTACATATAAATACGTATATATATATATGCATATGTATACTTATATCTAGTCTTTCCCCTTATGTATATACAGTGTATATATATATATATGTATGTATATATATATATATATATATATATATATATATATATATATATATATATATATATATATATATATATAAAACTTTCCCCTTAAAGGTAGCAGCAGACTGCACGTCTCTTGCAATTATCAGAGAGCGTTTTAGGACGAGATTGTTTGTGATGTGCTTTTCTCCATCCTGGTTACATTGGACTTACTACAATGTACTCTATCCATAGGTTTCACCGGATGCGGATTACATATATATATATATATATATATATATATATATATATATATATATATATATATATATATATATAGATATAGATATAGATATTCTTTTTGTTCTTAATAATTCCAAATTTGTCCAAGAGTTATTTATTTCTTTTAAGCTGAAACGAAACTGTTTTTCGTTTTATGGAAATACGTTGATATCTCGTAGAAAGTAGTAAAAGCTTTGCCCAAACCTTTCGTGCCAAGCAGGACCTCTAGTAGAATTTTTAGTCAGGGGAAACATTGCGTCCCGATTCCTGTATAGCTTTGTTAAAATTGCTGATTGAAATTGCAGGAATATTAAATTCATTTGTCTTTTTCAATGTTACAAGAAAAAAGATGACCATCCTGCCATTTTGTTCTTATATGAATAAGCTTGGGGTAACTGTCTTCTTGACTTAAGACATTGTGTAACTTAAATATTCAACTACATAGCGATTCGACTTAGTCGTCTCCTTTTAATGTGAGATATGTACTGCAGTTTTAAGTAATGCTTGTGAGCGTCGATTGCTAATTTCCATTTCTGTTTTTTCATTCCTTTTAAATCTAGTCTCAGGGAAGAGAGAAAACCTCCCCTCTTTTTTGTCTGATTATTTTATAAATAACACAGTAGAGTAAATATGCTGTTTTTTATTTGCTTTACGGTAAGTGGTAAACCCTTAGCATTCCCTCCTTTCATTCATTCCCTACTTAATAATTGATTACAGGATTTTGCTGGTACCTGTGGATGCTAGTTGATAGTTTATCTCAGATACACTCGTTAGTGACCACGCTAGTGCTCTTGAATTTTGGGTTGAATGACAGACTCTGTCTTGAGCTTACTTAGTCAAGAGCATGAGTTTCCTTGCTTGAAGGCACACTCAATCGCCCTGTCATTCGTTCATCATCTGAAATGCTTAGTCTTTTTCATTTACCTGTTTATTCATATAGTTCTGTATTTCTTCTTGTATTTTTATTATTATCTTTTTTTACATTGCTTCACGCTTCTTTACTTTTGTTAGTTTTCATTAATGATGCATATATTCAGTTTGATATATAGAAGTTTTACTCATCTCTTCTTCGTTGTTTTAGCTATGTGGGCATTTTATTCCGCGGAAACTTGCTGCGTCTTTGGTGACCTATGGTTGTTTCATAAGATTTGATTATTATTACTATTATTCTCCTCTTTTTTTCTCCTTACTTCTCTGATTTTGATGACCAATGTGGGTTGGTATCTTGAAGTTGGTGATTGCTTTTCGCCAAGATCCTTGTCCTTGGCCTATTGTTCATGGAATACGTGATGACAGTCAGGATATTAAGGTTTTTTCTTCCTTAACAGAAAGTATAATAATCAGTTTCTGAGGGTGAAACAATAACTTCTGAAGGGTGGGGTCTTTCACTACCTATAATTTGCCTTATATCATTTGCTGGTTATCCTCTCAAAAGCTCTGTCACTCTTACAGTCTTGTTTATTACCTTTTATCATATTTCCTAATATATATATATATATATATATATATATATATATATATATATATATATATATATATATATATATATATATATATATATATATATATATATATATATATATATATATATATATATATATTGTTGTGTGTGTGTACATAATCTATAGCCTCAAAAAAGGCTTTCATGTTTTATATGCTGCAGTGATTACATTTAAGCATCATAGTTTGTCAGAACAGATTCCGTTGAAAATTTTGCTCACGTTCCTTCGTGGGCCAGGTTGCAGAGTACGAAATATACGGAATTGTCACTACAGTACGGAATTTCACTAAAAAAATACTAAAAATGGGCCATTAATAAACGAGGGAAGGAAAGCTCCCAATTCTTGCATCAATGGTTTTTAACTCCATGGTAAATTTACTTTTCTAGGGTAAGGTAAATATGTCGCGGAAGATATAAAATTATAACCCACTGACGAGAGTCGAAGAAGCTTATTTGCCCTCTCATCTTTGATGGTCGACGGCAGGCCAAAAATCTGTTTGCCCAGTCTTTCAAGTAAAAACGGCGTAATTTCGTAGGTTAAATTTACTCAGAAATTTGGTATTATTATTCTGTTGATATTATAATTCCATCTTTTTAGTCAGGCCTTGATTGTGTAGATCCATAAATGACTTAGCATTTATCCGTAATGTGTATAAAGTGTCCTCATTTCCTGGTATAATTTCTTAGCCATATCGCAGTGAATAAAGATTTTTCCTTACTAATTCTGCCACCTACTTTGATCCTACAGCCATACACATGCTTCCACGAGCTTGCATTTCCTCTTAGAGAAGGTGATTCAAAAGGTTTTAACCCTTATGAGTTCACGTAGCATTTTAAGATAAGGTTAATAGTCCCATGATCTTCACTCACGGCTTAACTCACTGCAGTCAACTGACTAGCAAGGCTAAGTCAGCAGGGGCTGTTAAGCCAACTCACGCTTACGGAAGTAAATTTTCTAGGGAGTATTGGTAGAGGTCCCTCTTTAATTCACTCTGCTCTACGTTGTCTGTTTTGTTTATGCTTTTTATAATGAAAAAAAAAAATCCAATAGACCATAATTTGTATTTTGCGCCATGTCGATATCATCTACTACGTCAATCACCTGAAAATATTGCACATAAATATCTGATATTAATAACCAGATAGAATGGATTAATATTCGGGGACATAAAAATTTATCGGAAGGAGAGAGAGAGAGAGAGAGAGAGAGAGAGAGAGAGAGAGAGAGAGAGAGAGAGAGAGAGAGAGCGATGATTACTTGTGGACGGAGCGGGGATTTAATTAAAAGTAAATCAATCATATTTATGAACTGCATCAGTGAATTAGTGTCTCCATTTAATGTCTGCCTTGGAGTAATATCTACTTCCGAATGATTAAAATTACATAAAAAAAAGTAAAATAGTAGAAGATGTTCGATGTGTCTCTAAGGCATTAAAGAAATGCTGACATTCTCGGTGGATATTGAGCCTCTTGTGAAGTATGCTTAAAACATTTGTGTCATTAACGGTGTAAGGGATTGATATGCTTGTAGTATAGCTTCCCATTAAATAATTACTAAAGAGATTCATTGGACTCTCTCCTTTCTTGTTTGTGTGTTGCTTACACCTGAATAAAACAGAGGATATACGGGTGCTTTAAAGGTATGGTCATTCGAACTTTCAACAAGGGATCTAATATGGCAGACGACAAATGTTACTGTTGGCAGGCGACCTAAATGTATCAGCCTATAGGGGTTTTAGTCTTTTGCCCTGAGGTTGAATATCATGAGACCTGATGTGTACCTTACCGACATGGTCGTGAATGACCGAATAATGGAAATAAAATTTCCTAACGAAAACAAGAGGGCCACAGCCATGCTGTCTGGGGCCCCCCAATAATAAAAACTGTAATATGGAGTACCAGGGACAGAATTTTATTGTAGGTATCTACTCTTCCGTGTCTGGGAAATTGGCCCTAAAGACGTAATTGGCTTTATTGCTGTTTAATCTGTTTCTGCACTGTGCGTTCTTCTGTTGGATTTGTCAATGTCAGGGTGCCATTAATTTGGCTATTTGGTGTTGCTTGAAATTGACAGATGGTTTCTGCATTGATAACGGCTCTCACAGTGAACAGTATTTGTTCGTCGATAAAGCAAACATTTCTCATGACCAACAGTATAATGCTGAAAGATAGCTTTCCGGTTAGGATGACACTGGAGGCGATGCTGGATGGCAGTTGTAGTTTGATTGTTTGTCGTGAATTTCAGTGGGAATTGTTATTCTATTTTAAGCAAATAAAGTCATGTGTAACATCGGTTAGTCCTTCATATATTGATTCATGGGAATAAGGAAAGATTTCCCTATTGTTTTAGATAATACAAAAATTCATTCTTGCATCGGAATTTAATGATAATTGGATAAGAGAGAAACTCTGTCCTAAAAGCATACATCATATATATATATATATATATATATATATATATATATATATATATATATATATATATATATATATATATATATATAACGTAATGGAAAACCAAAGGAAAAACAAATAAAGTAAAGGAGCAAAAGAGGACTGCAGGAAAAGGTTATGTTCCTTTGAGCAGCACAAGAAAGGGAATAGTAAAGAATAATAGAGGGGATGTAAAGACGCTGTCAGTCCTCTTCAATAGAAGCTGAGCGAAATCATCCAATAACCGAGACAAAGAAAGTGTCATCGATTCTTTCTTCCAGCACAATTGATAGCAGAGATGGACCATTTGTCATGAGATCCAGTATAGAAGTCGATACACAGTATTTGTTCCTTGCTTAGGCTTATTGTAAATTATTTCTTTTGTTATTTACTGTTCATTTTTCAGCACCATTTGCTGCAGTTCCAGTATTTTTTTTCTGAAAATTGGGAAATGTTTCTTTTTTATGTGTAAATGATTATGCTTTACTTGGGGCATCTAGGATGTAATATTAGAATTTATTTTATACATCATCCAAAATCCTTTAAGGATAACTTTTGCTCATGGGGACGTTAGTGGGCCTAGTTTTTACCAACTGCTTCAATACCCAGTAAAATGATTGGATCTAGGATATGTGCAGCTGCAATTTCATGATAATTGAATTCAATGTATAATGAAAACAAGTAGAAGAGGTTTATCAAAAAAATCTAATTTTATGTGCAGATGGCTTTATACTTAAGTAATTTTTTGCCAAAGTATTAAGACTAAGATGATAAAACAATGGATATATACATTAAATTTTTAAAAGCTTGTTAATAATCAAGGAAGATTGCTGAAACAAGGAGACGTGGAGGAGGCAAACAATCTGTTTAAAATATGAAACGAAGTACTGATTCCACTAAGCAGTCAATGAGAAATGTGTATTGGTACATACCACGTGGTCGGGAAAGTGGAAACAGAATAGAAATATTTTCTTCGAGCAATATCAAAATGAGTATCTCTGAAATGAGTGTAAGGAAACAATGAAATTGAGTCAGTGCAATCCAGGTGTGCCAGATGATTCGATAGGAACAAGACTATAAAGGGAGAGAAGGGTCCCAGTGACAAGTAGTAGAACTGCTAAAGCAAAATACAGCACTGCCAACCAAATACTTGACAAACGCAGTCAAGAACAAGATCCAATTATTTACTAAGTTGTTTGTTTACCTCTAAGCTAAAACATCTTTAGTTACCAGGTTTCGTTTCTCCAATTATCCAACATAACTGGCAAGTGGGAAGCAGCACTGGAAACAGTATTAGACCGAGATGAAAGAAATTTGCCTTAAAGCATCATCACCTGTGAAAGACTGCTTTCGTGGATTTTAGACTGCAGTGAATTTCAAAAGAAAGGGAAAGTCGACTAGAAAAATGAATAAGGATCCCCAGATGGATCCTAACAGGATTTGAAAGAGAACATGCGAAATAATGGGGGAAAAGTGAATTAGACAAAACTTATTCAAATATAGTCAGTAATGTAATCATCATGCAACATTTCATTATGAAATAGTAACAGAAAGATGGGAGAAGGTAAATATAGAACAAATGTCTGAAGGAACATTCTTGAGATGTAGATAATTCACAAAAAATGAAGACTAGATTCTAAAAGTCTTGATGGAAAAACTAGATAAAAATCTAAGTTATTCAACCGGTCCTTTCACTTCAAGGACATTGTCTTTATGGAGAGAGAGAGAGAGAGAGAGAGAGAGAGAGAGAGAGAGAGAGAGAGAGAGAGAGAGTTAACTCATTCCAACCTCCATGATAACATAAAATAAAAAATTCAATTTTCCTCCGCTTTTATACCGGATCCGAAACCCATCTCGACGCCTCATCGCCGAGAGTCCTTTACAATATCATAACCGGGTTCATCGAGAGAAAACATGAGATGATCATCTATCCTCATAAAAGAAATCAATTCCGTCGCTTCCAAACCATTCAATTTCAATAATTTGGAGAGGTGCCCCTTACGAACAATTGAATAATCTTGTTATTGCTAATAACCTCACCTTTCCCATAGCACTGCGCCGTGTTTCACCGACGGGGAAAATGTAATGTAGAAGAGAGATCGAGATAGATAGATAGATAGACAGACAGATACAACACCGTTAACATTTTGTATCATTTGCAACAAAGATGATTTACAGGAAGAAGGATGTTATTTGTATATGTTCGTGACACATGCAAATGGTGCTGATGATGGATGTTATTGGTTTTTTCTCATTTTATATAGTTCCCACTCGATTTCTGTCGGGCGTAAAATCAGTGGTTTAGGTTTTGTGCTTTAGTTTTTGTGTAAAAAGTTGTGTTTGTTTTTGATGACATTCACTGAATGAGTGCGATTTTGAATAAAGTAATTCCAAGTTGTAGATATGTAAGTTAATGAAAAAATTCAAATATTTTAGAAATAATGGTTATGTGGCGTGTTTTGGATACCGCTATACAGGTCTAGCCCCACCGCATGTCATCTGCTCACTTTACATGTGTAGTCAATCAGGGAAATTAATTTCCTCTGTAACGACAACAGCATTCAAATTGTATGAAAGTGTATAGGTTGAACTGATTTCATTCTTTTTGGTTTGAATTTCTCATGGAAGTTTCATGTTGAAGTACATGATGAAATGAGTTCCCAAACAAAGTATTCCTTTGAATTGCAGTACACAATTTGCGACGATAATGGTCATGATACAGGTTTCATTGAATTCGTGCGTTCGGGCTTTCTTTAAAAATGTCACCGGATGCTTTTAGAAAAGCTTAAGAGAGCATTATTGCTCTCAGTCTTAATTAGTACGGTTTTGAGAGAGAGAGATAAATAAAGTCAAAAGCATGCAATATTAAAAAAAAGGTGGAATACGTGACCGTTTCTTACATAAATAGATATATAGATAGTTACCTGGAAGACAATAAATTTAAAAGACGGAAAACGGAGAGGAACGATGGAACTGGTAAAGGTGAAGAGGGAGACATTGAAAGTAAATGGGGAAAACAGGAGGGAAGAAAGAACGCAACAGGTATGCAATGTACCAGGGGGGGGATTAAAAAAATAAGGGGATTGGAGGGCTGGAAGGGAAATGCCAAGAGAGTAAAAGCGAGGTCTAGAAAGAAAATTAAAAACTGATGGGAGCAAAGTTAAAGGAAAAGAAACAGGTAATGTGATGCAGAAAAGGTAAAGACACGCATGCGAGAACAGGGATGAAGAGAAAATGAGAAAAAGAGAGCAGAATAAGTTAAAAGTAAAATTAAACGAACCAGAGAAAAAAACGCAGGTAAAAAGTAAAGCATGTACTGTATATATGCCGTGAAACAAACGCTTAGACAGAAAAAGCCAGATGAGTTACAGTTAAAAATGAAATTTAAGAACAAGGAAACAATTACAAGAAAGTGAGAAGAGTGAACAGGAGCGAGCGCGCACGCACACACATACATCATCATCATCATCATGGAGAGATAAAGAGATTGCAATATGCATGGGAATATAGAAAAGACAAAGAATTTATGGAAAAGGGTATGCAGAGAGAGAGAGAGAGGTTGGGGGGGGGGGGCAAGCGCTCATAAACACATACGCACGCACAGAGGAAGATAACGTAATGAGAGAAGAGAGAAATAAAAGAGGAGAGAGACTCATCATCTTGCAATGATCAATAGGAACCTCGTTCACGCATCTTTGCACAGTGCCGTTTCTTTTGCTACTTCAAAGGTTAACGATTCTCTTGGGTTGCTTCGTACTCGGGGCCAGGAGGTAAAACTCAGCCTCCATCTCTAAATACCAATATTGCTTCGACCTTTTCGCTTAATCAAGACGTCAGGAGTTTGCAGTTTGGGGGAGGGGCGGGTTAGGACGTTGAGCTGGGGAGATGATATGTAGCTGTAAGGGAGACTGTGGCTAGAGAGTTGTCTGGAAATGCCTTGTTCTCATTTGTCTCGTTCAGTCTTCAAAAACAACACTCTTCCTTTGGTCTTCTTTAAAATGTTTCTTTCTCCCGATCTGCATCCTTCAGGCATTATTACACTGGTTTAATTTTTTGGAAGAATAAAATTATTTCGTAATATTGAATAATAAGGTACTTTTAGTGACAACAGAAATTTGACATCAGTCACTGAAGTAAATAATCTATAGATTAATATTAAGCAACTCCCGACGGGCGATAAGAGAGCATAAATTGTCTCATGAAAACACGTAAGGAGGATGCTTCAATAAGGGGTGATCGTTTTTGTTATTTCTCTGAAAATATGCAACTCCTTCAGTTACTTAAAACAAGGCATTAGACGTCCTTATTTTGTTTGTCAGCAGTCTAGGTTAGCTACGTCTGACTTAAATTGGTTCAGTTGATTTTTATCGTTCGGTTAACACTAATTAGTATTAAATCGTTAAGTGAGAACTAATTGTGAATTAAGATAAAGGAAATGGCTCTAAAACATGTACTTGTCAACATTTTCTAAAGACTAGATTCTACTCTAAACGCGAAATTGATAAAACTTAGTGAATGTGAAAATTTGACGGGGAGGTGCAACGAACACCCAACAATATCTTATAACTGGAGAACATCGCCACTTAAACCTTGGCAGTAGTTCCTGGGTTTTGGGGCCTTTCAAAACACAGCAAGCTTCGTTGGAGAGGGGGGAGGTAGTATTGGCATCAGTGAACCTCACGTGATGCACTGTAGGCATTACTCAAGGTTGTTTGCAGAGTCCCTATGAACACTAGCTGCACCCACATTTTAGCCTTTTATTTGACCCGTGTTCCCGCTTTCTTTCTTCATGCTTGTTGTCCAGTCATTCCAGCTCCCTCTTTTCACAGTCTTAAGCGCTGAATGGGCGAAAATTCCCCAGCGCTTGGCTTAAATCAAAGCATTACATTGGCTAGCCTATTTTCAAAGGTGCACAACCTAAAACAATAAGGTTTGCAGACATTAACAACAGAGGCTTTTACGATAATCACAAGAGATGATAGTCGTTAATAAGAAAATCTCTCTTTTTATTTTAATTTCTGATAGATCAGGGCAAACAAGTGCAAAAGATCGTGAACATGATCTAGAAATCAAAATTCCCATATTCATCCTAACAATTCATTCATGTAATTTAATAGGCTACAGCAAGAACTTCTAAAATATAGGCCTACGCTGAAGTGGCCTTGCACAGATATACAAATTAGATACAAAATTATATGATTAGCGCCAAAGAATCATGTTATATATTCTAAGGACGAGAATTTCTTTAAATGGCTTGGGCTGGAAAAACGGCTTCCAGTTCGTGAATACAATAGGTTTAAGTTACCGTGCTCTAGCCAAAACTAGGGGAAACGTGCAAATACCTCTATAACATAAAGTTAAAGGTTATAAACAAGACCCATACACACACACGGAAACGCACACACGCAAACACACACATCTATATATATACTGTATATATAATTGGGTGTGGGTGCATATATATATATATATATATATATATATATATATATATATATACATACATACACATGTATTCTGTATATATGTGTGTGTGTAAACTGATTTTTTTATGACTATTACCTGGTAAAATGCATATCGCGTGACTTCACATGAAGTGAGACATCTCATCTGCATCTCAGAAAATGGAAAAGGAAGGTAATGGGGAAACAAGATATATATTAGGTACGGAATGGAAATATACATAAAAAGCAAAAGGTAAAATACAACACTTACTTATTATCCGCAAGAGATATTATATATATTGCATTCGACATTATGATCTGAACGGTTCCTTAGTAAAAGTATTCCCTGCGAAGCCATAATGCGAGGTGCAGGCTAACTTCTTCAATAGAAGCAAACCAAGAATTCTAATTGAAAGAGACAAGTCAATGTCCTAAATAATTTGTCCAAATGTTCCAGCAGCTGCCCATAAAACGAATTGGGAATCTCCATCTTCATTCTTACGATTGCCATGGCCTCTTTTTCATACATTTTGACTTTCTTAAGAGAAAGAGGACTTTCGGGTTTCCAGCATATGATGAAATTCATGACTTCTTCGACGCAAAGGAATTTATCGCGTCATTAAAGGCAGATTAGGAATCAGTTCTCATTGTTCAGCTGGTAACGTCCTCTGACACTTTTCGAGGTTATGAAGACACTAAGTCAAGACACATCTGGAGCGGTAGACTTGCAAGCTGTCTGTGTGTGTGTGTGTGATAAAGAGAAAGAAGAGAGAAAGAGGAAATGACAAAAGGTTTAAATGAATCTCATATACGTTTAAAGTGCCTCTGAACATTTAGAAAATTTGTAATGATTTAATACATTCGCCATAAGAGTGCATCAATAAAATATGAGATGGTTGAGATGAAAAATGAGTAATGCATGATTATGAAATGTTAACTGGAGAAATGCCATTTCTGTACCTCGAGTGTCGGCGTTGACAGCGGCGAACTAGTCTGGAGTCAGTGTTAAGATGTTTCTTTATATGTTTAGCTCAATTCCTATAATGTTATACACATGCACCTTGTAACACCGTCTTCATAATTTGCCCTGCGGTGCTATCTCAGTAGCGGGTCTCTTAATGTAATGAAATGATGAGGCCAGTATTAACACTTTGTGATGTCAGTACGTTACTGTTTCTTTTCAAGGTAGAAATGTTTTAAAGACAGGTATGTTGTATATGCAAATTAATTAAAGATCCCATTGATTAGATTACGAAAAATATAGTTTCAGCCCAAACCCATCTTGATGGGAGGTGTGGGGTCAGTGCAGTGCATTGGAGTGAAGATTGCTCATGTCCGAAACAGTTATTTAATAAGTAAAATAGTGAAGCTGACTTATTAGTTTTTCATTTAAAATCCGTCCCCAACAGCAGGCCGGGGACAATGAAGTCAACATAGAAGTGTTTGAAGTTATCACATGTCGTGTAATAGGAGATTGTTGGTGGTGACATAATACTCGAACCTGTTTATTTGCATTGTAAGATGACGCTTGGTCATATGCAAATACTTCAGTAAAGGCGAGTAAAAGGTGATCTTTTCCAATTGTTTTTGTAACTTATTCCTCGTCAGTGTTATATAGCGATGTATAACACTCCGTACTGTGATGATGTCCACGAATAACCCTTGTGCATAGATCACCAACCGGAACGTATTGCCTTACTTTACGATAACTGTTTCCGTATCTATAGCTTATTCTCACCCGACGGACCTAGAAGGAAAACCTAAAGGAAACTATCATTTAGGATGATGTAATGTGGAACGCCATCCCATAAGCTCCTTCGGAAGAAAGTAATAACGAAGTGACTCCAGGAGATTGTAACTTTGGCCCGGACGACATTATCCCAATTTTCTACGGCGCGCAGTAAATGCCTCGGCCTTACATGTTTATAGCAGCCAGTTCTCGCACTCAGATGCTAACTTATTTCTTCCCGTCGCACTCCGCGTGTGTGCTTTCTCACCGATTTGCTCTTTTATAATGTAATAACAGTTGCAAATGATGGAGGATAATATTGTGGCATACGTGTTACTTTTATACCAAGCGCTGTGAGTTTGCTAAAAAAAAAAAAAAAATTTATCCTTTGGACAAATGCGTACGTGTAATCTTTTCAAAAATAAATTTTAATAATTAAGTTAACTGAAACCTATATTTATTTTTGTGAGCATAAACTTAAAAAAAAAAAATGATTGACCGCAAACTTCTTCCATGTGCTGTTAGATCAATCAGAATTACGTTAAGGATAGATACTATTTAAATATGGCATAATAAACGCAATACTTAATAACACTTATGGGACTGATTTTCATATTTAAATATGTATACGAGTTTGTTTGTATCTGTGCGGTTTTTGAGAAAAATCCCACAGAAATTTTAGTTGCAAAAAAGGTGAAATTCTCGTATTCTGGTCTGTACGGACACATTCCTTTCATCTACAACTTTTAACATGCAGCTGATCTTATCAGTTCTAACCAAGCCAGTACTAGCAAGAGAGAGAGAGAGAAGCCAGAGAGAGAGAGAGAGAGAGAGAGAGAGAGGTGGGAAGGGATGAATCTAGTAGCAAAATTCATATTTTGTTATTTACTCATAATTTGATTTAAATTTTTTGTAGCTCTTGATGGAAACGTCGAGGATATGTAATGTTCAGACGGTATTTCCTATGGGCTAATTCTTCCCTTAAT
This sequence comes from Macrobrachium rosenbergii, assembly GCF_040412425.1. Lineage (NCBI taxonomy): Eukaryota > Metazoa > Arthropoda > Malacostraca > Decapoda > Palaemonidae > Macrobrachium > Macrobrachium rosenbergii. The sequence goes on from NC_089744.1 coordinate 57,974,215, forward strand.
TCTTTTTCGTGTCACCACCACTTCCGGCAAGATACAACATTCGGACTAATTTATTAACATTAATACAGCTGGACGGAGAGGTCACAATTTGTTAGTTATTGAAAAACTGGTGGCGATGTGACAGGTTGATGGCCTTTCTCTGTTACTACATCGAGCACCAGATGAAAGATTCAGTCTACAAATCAGATCGCCTTTCTCCGGCCTTTGATAGATGGATGTGAAATATGTTCGGTGTAATTCGGTTCCCTAGGTGACTTTTATGGCGTCATTGTAGACGGGAGGTTTATATGGTCTTTTTCCCGTCTAAGGGAGAATGATATATATGGGCGTTCTATTGCTCCCGAGGTCATTTTGTCCCTTTATGCGTTTTACGGCTTCTCTCAGTAAAATCAGATAGTAGACTTCCAAGAAGTATCAGTGAAGTGTCAGACGGGATTATGTTAGGTCTGTGAAAATGCTATGGATATGAAAAGCCAGGGAGAGTATGTTCTTTAAAAAATTTATCACAGCGAGGTAAATCAATATTCAGTTTTCCTTAGGATTACATAGGTCATAGTAGGTGATATGTACAGATCAACATTGTATTATCAGAATCCAAAATATGAGGAACGGCGTTTAAAAGTTGTCCATAAAGAGAATTTATCACCGAAAGGGTTATGAAATGCCCGATGTGATATTTTTAAAGACTGCTCTAAGCATAGTATCTGACGGCTCTAAGCGTGGTATCTGATGGGTGTGATATGTCTTATGTAATAGTTAATGGAAAAGATTCTTTCTGCTATTATTCGTTTTTTTTTTTTGGATCTTCGTTAGTTTATAAATCGATTTCCAGCTTTATATCGATGATTTTATATTCGTTTTTGTTGACTGTACAACTACTCTCTTTTCGTCTATGTTTATATTTATAATTTAACATCTTTCAGACGTCTGCCATTGGGTGCCGTTCCCACTCAATCTTTTGTAACCCTTTCCTTGATCCGCTGAAACTGATTGAGAGAAAATAATTGAAATTGGATCCCGCAATTGAGTCCAGCTCAAATCTCTCTCTCTCTCTCTCTCTCTCTCTCTCTCATTCTTTGATTCTTGTTATTAAGAATGAAATGAAATCTCTCACGTTTATCAGGAGTTTGAGTGTTTTTGTTACTTCAGCCTTGGCTTTCAAGGACTGAATTGGTCCATCTTCTTTAGTATATATGTCATGACTCTTGTCTGATTCCTAGTAACGAAAGAAGTATGTTGGTTTTATCCGTCATCATATATGGGGTGCATTTTTCTCGTTTTTCTCGACCCTATTGAATTAGACAATACGTCAGTCGACTTTTCCTGTAGACCCGATTTCTTTCCAACAAATCTTGTTTCGACTACCACAGTCTTTAACTATCAAGTACAAAATAGGGCGGCGCCAAAGAATTTCCTATGGGTACAGATTTGGTGACTACTTCGTCGATGCCCTCATCTCTAGGTGGCGCTCTTGAAAGTTTTCAGGTAGCCATTTCCTAAATTTATGATGTGGAAATTAGAAATGTTCAATTCGGTTGGACTTAACAGTTATTTGTGTCCTTCTGCAAAAATCATTTGGAAATACCATCATGTTTTCACTATCCCTTAAGTCTAATAATTTTCCATGGTTCAAGGAACGAATCTATCATCTATTCTTTCTTTCCGTATCTCATAGTTCCATTAAACTAAGGTACCAACAATTTGTGCTGTTAATATTTCAAAGTCAGATATTGCTGTAGGACATTATATTTATTGTAAAATACCTTTTATGAACATTTAATTGCATTAAAACTTATCTTACATAGAACACGCTATACTTTTCGTAAAAAGATAATTTTGCAGCCTATGTCATCTTTCATTGAAGTAATATTTCGAAGATAGGCAGTGTATAAATAAATGAGTTAATAACACACAATAAGATCCCCAGAGACCAAATGCTTCATGATTACTGCATAGATGTTCAAAGCAAAGAAAAACAATTGATTTCGAGCACTTCTCCACTCTTTCTATTTACCGAGTTGTGCAAACAGAAAACTCTAATTGGATGCGTTGTAACTCTTCATGTACGCGATTAGTTATAACAGATCAGTAAAGTGCAATGTTTTACGAGGGGAAGGTCTGATATATATAATATATATACATTAGGTTTTGTGTGAATAATGAATTTTTAAAAAAATAAAATACTGCCTGGTTCCTTCTTTTGTCATAAACTGATACGAATAATTTCTTTTAAAGGCTGAATTATTCTTTTTTTTTTTTATCACATAGCCCTTGCTATAATGATTAATAGGAGGAATTCCTCTTATAGAAGGGAATGAAGCGTACGTTATCATTAACGAGTGTTTACTTCACGTAGGCCATACACTGATATTGACTACGAAGAATAGACTAACCTCTTACATCACGGAAATTTCACAGTCAATTCATGATACAAGTCCTCAAGAATATATTTTTTCTCTTAGCTAATTCATATTTATTGTCGTGTAGATAATCTCGTCATGATTGATGACAATTTTTAAACTATATAAAAAAGAAATGCAAAATTTGCAGTTCTGCTTTGGCCATATCCGTAATCTAGCAGATGAGGTATTTAAAATTGTTTATTATACAGCGTCACTTATTTTCCGCTGAATATGTGTTTCTTTATCTTTTAATATATGCAGTCATCTAACAGGGAGTGATTCCAGAAAAAACCAAAAACAACTCAACAGTCACTCCCACATGTCTGTTTACCTTCTCCACTCGAGTTTTATTACCCAAATTCTATTTTTCCCAATTACTTCCTAAATACCCTTTCCTTCCGTCGCACCACCCTCCTGTGCTCACAGACACTCCCTGCTGTAACCATAACGTCTGTACAGAATGTTACATACTCCAGATCTAATACTTTTACATTCGTGTCTTTAAACATAGCCCATAATTTATCTGAAAATATGGAAATTTATGTTGCAAAAAGTCATATTTTTCCATTCCACAAGATAATCCTGGCTGATCATATCGAAATGAGTAATTTCTTGAAATATGAATAACATTGCATTCGGTTTTCATCAAGTACTCATTTAATTTTAATTTTACCGTGAAACTATAATATAGATACAGTATTCATAAATTCAAATAGGAAGCCAGTAAGCCACGAAAACATTACTAACTTGATCTCCGTTAGAAGAGAGAGAGAGAAAGAGAGAGAGTCACGTAATAGAAATCATAATAATCTTTGGATTTTCGTATGAATTAATGATCCCTGAGCAGTGTCGATGACGTGGGCTTCGGCGTGGCCTCTGCACTGGCGCTAGATTCCCATGCTGGAGGCTCAGGTGCAGCGTCTCTCACGTTAATGATCTGAACAGCCTAAGTTCCAACGAAAAATAGACACAAATGATAAATGACAGAGATAAAGAGGGTCTATGAAAGACCTGAGAATTGAGGTTATATTCAAGTAGATAAATGTGGCCGTCATGTAAATGAAGTGAGTTCAATTTGTTTTCATGTGTTTTTATGGTGATTTATACTTACTTGCAAGAAGTTTTGGCGACACTTCAGGCATTCTGCGTAAATGTTCTATGTATAGAACATTGCTCAGTACTTCACATTCATTTCTCGAAAAGCTAGTTAACTTTAATAGTTAAATTTATATGAAAGTGTTGATCCTGTTCACAAGGTTATTTTCTTAATAGATATTTCCCTTAATAACGATTTTATTAAACCTTCAGGATGTTGAGGTTCATTCTGTGACAATCTAATATATACGTGCATACGTACATTCATATACTGTATACGTACATACATACAAGCGTACATATATTTTTACAGGATAATATGAAATACATAACTCTTTTAAAGCCTTGTTTTACCTCTTCATCGAACTTTTTGGTGATTTTTCATGTACTAGATTTAAGATACATTATTTTAACCTTGTATTTGACGACCATTTCTTATTTACATTTCTTAATGATGTTAAGAAAATAACTTTCTATCGTTTTATGACCAATATGTTAGTCGCCATTTATCCATTTATAATATGTTTAGCAAAAGTAAATTCACCTCTTGACGAATACTAAAAGGTTTGTTAATTCCAGAATTGTCATTCAGGTCTCTGTCTGAATACTGTAATACATTTGAATTTTGTCGGTTTTCTATAAATATATTAAAGTTATTGTTATTAGAAGATTTTCTATGAGTTCCGCATTGTTTATTTATTCTTAGCTAAACATGGGTATAAAATGTTTTTGCATCATAAAGTTCGTATGAACTTTGGCCCTGGAATGCAATCTTTCTCGTACAGGAGAAGAAAGCAGAAGCAACTAAAAGTTGTTCTCCATTCCCCCCCCCTCTCTCTCTCTCTCTCTCTCTCTCTCTCTCTCTCTCTCTCTCTCTCTCTCTCTCTCTCTTTACACACACACAATAAACATACACAAATACACAGAGATATATCAGAGAACTTCCGTGTAATTGTTATGATGCACAATGAACTGAGTAAAATCATCATTCATGTGATTAATTTATATAATCATAGAAGAAACTACCATACAAAATTTGACAAAGCCACGATTAAAGGTACGAATGCAGAAGGATTAGATTAGAAGTACGTAAAATTCGATTTTGGGGTCACGGTGATAACTGGTAGTGTTTGTATATATAGTAGGTAGTAAAACGGACTGAAAACGCTAAAACAGGGAAACCGAGGATGAAGGAGAGGCAGTAAGACTCGTGAATGTTACTAATGTTTTCCACAGATTGCTGACAAAAAATCCTTATCCTTGTAGACAGGACAGTACATGCAAGGTTGGAGCTTTATTCGTGCTAAATTCGGCTTTAAAATATATGGGAACAAAAAAATTTCTTATTCCTTCTTATTTCGGGTTTCGAGTTTTGTTGTGAAAGAGTTACAATATTATAACGGGAAATTAAAGAATGAAGAGCTCATTGTGTGGTTGTAGCATTTGCATAGATCTAGTGTATGTGTGCTTATGCATGTAAGTGAGCCTGTGAATGTGAATATGCTTGATTATGTGCTTGTTCATGTGGGTGTGTACATACAAAGATGCACACACCCATACGTGATTACAGGGAAATTCTCAAGAGTGGGAAGGGTCTTCAAAAAACATTTATATTAAAAAGTGAGCAGTGCTAGCTTTATCACGCCAAACGAAAGTACTACGGACTGTAGAAGTAGGGAACCTACATTTATGCTTCATAGTAATTGTTTTTTGGATGATAAAGCTAGTAGTAGCTAAGAAAAGCCACCAAGTAAATCAGAGTTATGGAGGCAGCCTTTAGTACTCAACTACGTTATCTGGAGATTAGGCTTTATGACTACATTTGTTCTGATAATGTATTTAATGCTACATTTGTTCTGATAATGTATTTAATGCTGGAAGAACATTCTTGCTTTGGATATTTAATGCAGAGTTTGTTTTCTCTTTAAGCGTCTTTTTTACAATCAGTAAGTTCCGGTAGCCATTTTCTTTGTAAGTTTTTTAAGTGGTCTACGATGAATTTTTTAAATACTCCGTCCTGCTATACACATGATATCTTAGCCTCCTTCTGATGGAAGTCCTGGCTAGTTGACAAAGTTGTACTGCGAGAGTTGTTCAACAGCTGAATTGATAAACCGGCTCGGTTCATTTCTTGATTTTGGATGGGGACTTCATTATTTTTCAACACGAGAAATACTCTCTTAGCTAATTGATAACAGATGACGTTGTTTATTGGATTCCCTTTTTATACAGTACATGAGCTCCATTCATGATAAACAATATACGAAAAATGATTGTACAGAAGGAGAGGGCGACCACGCTCTTGAAACGATCACAACTTTGACAATTTACATTCATCACTTATTCAGCAATCGTGAACTTCGTATACTGTTATTCGGGGGATTAGCCCCTGACGTCTACGATGGCTCCGAGGAAGTAGAGATGCATATTCAAGCAGTTTTTCTGTTCTAAAACGTAAGGCATATTTTTTTAACAGAGCCTTTCAGTGACACTATCGAGTTTATTCTGGCTAGCAACTCATGCCATGTTTTGAGATAGCTTTTTAAAAATATAAAATCATGAGCTTTGTTTTCGATAATCATCAGCCTTGATATGAATATACCTTAGAAAGAGAGCTAAAATTGAGAATGAAGAATATAATCTTTAAACTGTAAAGTTTACAAGAGTAGTTCTTTCTTATCATTGAGGTGACTGACCAAGATGGGATATCTTTTCTTTTTACTGACGGCAACAGAGTGTTTAATTGAATCAGTTTTATGATCTCTAGTGAGATATCATATCATTCCTGAGTACCATTAAAGCTTATTAATTATCATACCACATGTAATTAGTTTAGATTCTAAAAAAAAAAAAAAGTAAAAAGTGTCCCAAAGTTTCTTCGGCGCAATCGAGTTTTCTCTACAGCGTATAAGCCGCGGCCCATTAAACTTTAACCACGGCCGGGTAGTGGCCTTTCCTATATAGTTGCCAGACGCACGATTATGGCTAATTTTAGCCTTAAATAAAATAAAAACTACTGAGGCTAGAATGCTGCAATTTGATATGTTTGATGATTGGAGGGTGGATGATCAACATTCCAGTTTGCAGCCATCTAGCCTCAGTAGTTTTTAAGATCTGAGGGCGGACAGTAAAAGTGCGGAAGGACAGACAAAGCGCTGGCACAACAGTTTTCTTATACAGAAAACTAAAAGTAATGAAATTGGATATGGGATAGCTATCCGTTTGTCTATGTTTTTACCTTATACATGTACTGATAGACCTCTTTATATATATATATATATATATATATATATATATATATATATATATATATATATATATATATATATATATATATATATATATATATATATATATACACATACACACACACATATATATATATATATATATATATATATATATATATGTATGTATGTATGTATGTATGTATGCATATATATATATGTATATATTATATTATATGATTATAATCACCTTGACGTTCCTCATTGGAAGGATGGGTATCCTTCTCAGCTAGCACTCTGCTGGTCCCACGTTCGATTCTCCGACCGGCCAATGAAGAATTAGACGAATTTATTTCTGGTGATAGAAATTCATTTCTCGTTATAATGTGGTTCGGCTTCCACAATAAGCTGTAGGTCCCGTTGCTAGGTAACCAATTGGTTCTTAGCCACGTAAAATAAATCTAATCCTTCGGGCCAGCCCTAGGAGAGCTGTTAATCAGTTTCATTTATATTTCTATCATAACCACAAGGAAAAAAAATAGACTGTGTGCAAGTCTCAACTGGTTTCGGCTTTATTTGTAAGCCATTACCGGAGAACTGATACATGTGATAAAAGTTCACAATATATATGCTAGGGGACAGTACAAATAAGCATACAGAACGTTGGAAACTTAAAATCCATACCCTACAAGTGCCAAAGGGTGATGCCCCACACTCATTTGTGCTTGGGTCAGGTACTCTGTTTACAAATTTGATTATCCTGTTTCAGTACATAACTACAACCTTCCGTAAATTTTAAAAATCTTAAATTTACATATTTCTTTTGTAATTAATCGGTCAAGTTGCTACACGCCTTGACTGATATTCATACTCTTAATAAAGCTTTCTTCTATAAAACTAGACCCTATGTTGACTCTGTGTTTCTTTCCAGAAACATCACTGAGTCGGGTTTAAAGAAAAAAGCGTTAGTAAGAATATGAATATCCTTCAAGGCTCGATCCATTAATTTCAAAAGAAATATGTTAATGTAAAATGTTTAAATCTTAAGAAAGGTAAAGGTAATAGATAATTATGGAAAAAGAATGATCAAATTTTTAAACAGGAGTACCGGACAGGGCACAAACAGTGTGTATGTTTGTCTGTACAGTCCTCTAGCATGTATATTGTCAATTTCTACCACTATGTATCAGTCCTTCGGCAATGGCTTAGAAATAAAGGCGAAACCATTCACGGACTTTTACGCTTACTTTAGATGATTAATAATAATAATAATAATAATATTCAGTACTGTATGGCATGACAGGCTCGACACTGAAGAAAGACCCTTGACAATCACAAACAAGAATATGGACGAACAAAGAAAGTGGCAGGCAAAAAAACAAAACGCGAGTATCATTATCTCCGTTCCCCGATGCTAATGATCATCTTGGCACGACAATCGCATTAGATCCAGACGTTTTGCCTGATTAAAAGCAAACCTCGAGGACACAATACTCACATTTTTCACGAAATGAAAGCGAAATCCCCCATTAAGATGAGAGAAAAATATCAAGAGATTGAAACTCTAATTAGGTAAAGGAAGCTCTTCAGAATTAATCATTTAATTATTCAATTAACTATTTACACAGATGCCACTCAAAACTCCGGAGCCTCTAAATATTCGAGTAAATAAAAGCTACAATGATTCGCGAAACGTGCTTCTTTTGTTTAATTCTACTTAATTAAGTATCATACGCGCTTTTATTTCTCCTCTGCTTTCTAAACTTATTTGGGTCGTTATTGATACAGTTGTTTTATACTAGCATATTGATTATTCAAATATATGATACATTTATATATATACACATATATATATATATACACACATACATACATACACACACACACACACACACACACACATATATATATATATATATATATATATATATATATATATATATATATATATATATATATAGAGAGAGAGAGAGAGAGAGAGAGAGAGAGAGAGAGAGAGAGAGAGAGAGAGAGAGAGAGAGAGAGAGAAATATCTTAAGTTATAACTTTTTAGTTTTAATACCAATTTCTTCAATAAGAACATACTTAATTAGCAAAAATAATCTCAGGGAAGAGGTGAATGTTTGGGTTTCGCGGATTTTATTCGTAATAATTGGTACTCAATCTGTCAAAGAAGGAATTTATTTGAAGGTTGTGGGCCAAAGTGAAAACAGCAGTGCTGCTCCGACGGGATGTCGACCCAAATACGATGTGAAAACTGTTAACGTTTCAGTAAAGGGAAATATTATTCAAGTGCAATGATAATTTCATGTTGTGTACATAGCCTCCAAATGTAAATTAATGTCTGAGAAAACAGATGATTTTTTAGGACACCTCTCCACTTCTGTGGTGTAACAGAGCTCTTAATCATGTCATTAAGACGTCCTGTGGAAACTGTCACTGATAGATGTTGCTGTTTACTGTTAGTGAAACCTGACTTTGATATTTCATTTTTCTAACTCATAACTGCCTTGATGTTAAGGGAGCTGACATGGAATTTAAATAAAGTGACATTTAACCAATGTACTGTTAAAAGGAATACCCCATTATTTATTGCACATAATCCTTGCTGAGAGACCCCAGTAGGTAAAATAATGGTATAAGTGTGCTTAAAAAAAACCATTACACCCAGACGTTTTTAATGATTAAAATCAAACCTCGAGAGCCCAGCACTTAAATTTTTCAGTAATTCAAATCAAAATCCACATTTACTCGAAAGAAAAAATATCAAGTGATTAGAACTGTAATTAGATAAAGGAAACTTATCAGAACTAGTCACTCAGTTACTCAATTAACTATTTAAACAGATGCTACTCGTTGCTCAAAGACCTCAGGCTATTAAATAAAATAAAAAAAAATCAGTGTTTCATGAGTCACATTTATACATTAATAAACTCTTATGCCAATTACCTTTAATCCAAACTTGTCTGTCGTCATCGATATTATTGTATTATTGAATAATGACTTTTATACTCAACAGCTCTTTATTCTTTGCAATCTGATTTCCCATAAAAAAGTTTTTATTTTAAAACATTTGGTTCCATGGACAAAAGGAAGAATACATATTGAAAATGCACTATCATTCAAAAAGAGAAATTGATAAAACAAAATTGTTATTTGGCCATTCCAATAAATGAAAGATTAATTTAGAAAAAAGCTTAATAGATAAAACAAAACGAACATACAATCAAAACACACTGCAGAACAAAATGCAGGCGGAAGGCTGAAAACGTTTCAACAAAAGACACTTGAGTTATTCGCCCACACAGCAATAGATACCAGATGCACGGCTTAGGGGGATTTTGTTTACGCTGAAAGCGATCGACATTTATTTATTTACTTTTATTTTTTGTATTTTCAGTCGAAAATCCGAAGCGAGGCACAAACGTCGCCTGCTACCATCTGTACATTCAAGGTTCACTTTGGTTTCATATTTCAAAAAATACACATACATACATACACACATACAGTACATACATAAAAACGTATCATAATCTGTTCATCTGGCCACATAGTAAAATCGTGTATGGGTACAAGATTACATTTCTTGATAAGTATCAACATTGGTGATAAGAAAAGTTAATTTAGTTTTAATATTAATTCGCAAATGTCATTTACCTCAAATATTTGCAATAAATAGCATATCGAGAACACTGCGTAGTCTCATCGTACAGCTTTTCTGTACTTTGCAAATAAGGGAAAAAAGGTTCAGTTGAATTCTAATAGACTTGGAGTGGATTATTCAAATTTATTTAAAATGATGTATGAGGTGAGTAAACAGTGCAATTAATTGTTTACCTATGGGCCATGAAATTACTGTATTCAGTTTATTGGTTCTTGATCTCCATGTGAAAAGTTTGTCCAAGCTGAGTGAAAACTTTTGTTTTCTAACCCTAAATAAGAGAACGTGACGTGTAAGTACAAATTTTATTCGTTTGTTTCTGCAGTGAATATATAGGTAATTTATTGGACTCTGATATGTTCACTTGAGCCTAAACTGGTGATATGAGTGAATTCACTGTAAATAGTTGAGTAATAGTAAATATAATAATAATGAAAAGAAAATACTCTAAAGAACCTCTGTTTAACTTGAATGCAGGTAAACGTTAGTGCTGGAAAGGTTTGAGCAGCAGGACAGCTGTTCGTGGTAATAAAAACAAAAATGAAATAGAAAAAAAAGTAGGCAATGAGGGTACAATTCTACGTAATTAAGTCATTAACCTATTTGTTTGTTGTTGAAGGACTTTTAAAAACCCCGCCAGACCTTACAGACTGTAACGGAAATTTAATAAACCTCCGTGAAAACCTTTCAAGGGGTGGATGGCGTTATGAGAGACAATTTCTAATGATGGGTTGCCGGGAGGGAGTCACTTCTGGGAAGGGGTTGGTAATATTGGCTCATCATAAGATTATTTGCAAAGTTTTTTCCAGATTAACTTAGTAAAATGAGAGGAGCCTTTATTAATATAATCCCGTCCTCTCTGTCTCTTTCTCTGTGTTATGAACCCAGTCTTTACGAAAGTTGGGGTATTATCTTTTCATGTAATAATTAACTTTGCTTTCACCTTAATCTGGTACAGTTGCTAGCATTTTTATAAACTTTAAGAGTTCCTTATTAGTTATGTAATTGATTTCAGACAACATTTACCAGGTTGCTTGAGAAATGAAAAACCATGGTTTTTCATTAACCTCAGTAGACTCCAGTCACACACTTTATTTTCTCGTAATTTGTTCTGCTTTCCTAGGAACTTCGCTATGAAGTTAGAATAACTGATGTATAAAAACTTATGTTTATTAATTTTCAGTATTTTCCTATTCCTTTTCTGTCTCGGTAGAGAGAAAGACTCCACGAAGTTAGAGATCATGGTGCAAAAATTAGGACTTTTCACCATTAACTTGTAGAACCATGAACCATAAAATAACACACCACTTACGGCCTTTTGAGGCATCACTTGTAAAATTCTTTCTGCTGTGGTAGTAGTCATTATGAATGGAAGGGATGCGGGGCATCCATCCCGATACAGTCCATTAATTTTGCTATAGATCTAAATCTTACATAACTAAAGCAAGTACTGGAAGGAAATAAGGGGCTAAAAATTAAGCGGATCGTATTCTTTAGCTACATAGTGAGCTCCATTGGAAGTGCTTAGGTGCGGCAATAGCATATAGAGTCATCGACGATAAAATCTTCCAGATATAGTTCTTAGGGTTAATGAGTTTCCCGGAGACACATCCTTCAAACAATCTTAATTACCTGTACGAAAGGACGAAACTTGAACCTCAGCTCTTTTCTGTTATCCGCTGACCCCGTAATTATCTTTTTTTCTTAAAGCTGCTTTGCCTAAGTTCATCAGGCAGTTGATATTATAGGGAACGCACGTCTTTTAAGCTTTCGATGCACCTGTGCTTCCATTTCATTATGAGGTTGAATGTGTCAAGAAGACGAATGTACCGGAACCAATCAAAGTTTCGGTTTTCCTTCCGTGGCTTAATATGTATTTTTTATGCTCATCATATGTTCATTAGTGATTATATGTGTATATATATACATACACGTATACTGTACATATGTATATATATGTGTATATGTAGGCCTATATGTATACATTATTATTATTATTATTATTTTTATTGTTATTATTAGTATTATTATTATTCAGTAGATTAAACCTATTCATATGGAACAAGCCCACAGGGAGCATTGACTTGAAATTCAAGCTTCCAAAGAATATGGTGCTCATTAGGAAGAATTAAGAGGAAGTAAAGGGAAATACAGAAAGAAGAGATCAACTTGTTAAAAAAATTTTTATTAAAATGCAAGAATAATAGTATTAGGGTAGTAATGCATTGCATTTTCGCTTGAACTTCTGAAGTTCCAACTGCTCAACATTCTCTGGGAGGCTGTTCCACAGTCCAGGGTATGAAGAATAAAGGACCTCTGGAACTGAGAAGTTCGACAAGCGAGGCACGTTTACTGCATATTGGGACTGCAGTTCAGCGAATCTGGTTGTTTTCGGCAGATAAAAGGGCTCAGGGATCAATTGTGAATGTGAAAGATCTCTGTTGAAATACAAATTATGAAAAAGTGACATACAAGAGACCATCCGTCAGTAGTCCAAGTCATAACTGCTACTATTAAGAAGCATACACCTTCCGCCACGAACCACTCTATCTAAAAGAGATCAATCTCTGGAGGAAGCAGACATCCACACCGGAGAACAGTATTTCAGTAAAGGAAGGACAAATGACCTAAAACACGTTGCATTGATTTTATCACTGTTATACGAGGACTTTCATTAGATGTTTCTCGAAGTTAGATGTGAGTCAAAGGTTACACCTAGAATAGTTAAAGCTTCACTCATTTAGCAAAGTTCCATCCACCTGAAGGGAGGATGGGAAATCTGTACAAGATCTGCTAATCAATACATATATGTATACATATTAAATATATACACAAATGTGTATATAAATATGTATGTATATATATATACGTGTATATATACATATATATCACAAATATACATATAATATATATATATATTTATATATACACATATTTGTATATATGCATACATACACACATACATACATATGTGAGAGATAGATCATGAAAGTAAACACCGTATTTCCCAGAGTATTATCTCTGAATACATGGTTGAGTAACATATTTCCATTTCAAAAGGCAGTTCGTTCTCCAGGGTTACATTAGAAACCGAAATATTTTTTCCTTCCTTTGAATTTTGGAGCTTGTAGAAACATAATACTGCACATCCGAGTTCGGCGTTGCTTCATGCATACTAATGCTAATTGCAGACAAAAGGAAGTTCTCGAGTTCTGTCTTCTTTATTCTTTTTTTTTTCTTATATTCGCATTGGTAATAGGTCTCTGGCAATTATCGGTTGTTCTCTCATCTCTTCTTTTCGGATTTTTAGTACTTTAATAATTAATAATAATAATAATAATAATAATAATAATAATAATAATAATAATAATAATAATAATAATAATCTGGCTTGCTGAAACAGTTCTAAAGATTTAATGACCATGTCAGTAAAATGTGTCAAGTCTGTAGAAAGTGAGATAAAAATATGCTGAGAAATCTAGTTACATATGGTGGAATTTCTTGCTTTATGTACGAGTATATTTACTCTGTACTTATCTTAAAAACAGTAGCCAATGCATCACTGGAGAAAGGGAACTCTGACCAAAGTGCGTTTGTTCTGAACTTATCATCATCATCATCTTCATCATCATTATTATTATTATTATCATCTTGATCCTAGTTTACTTTTTGGAGGACCTCACACCAGCACTAAATCGGCAAACCTGTCATATTGAGCTTTTCTGACAAATTTTGCAAGTGAAAGTAAGTTCATCGGTTTTAGCTTGACCATCGTAAAATATTTATTTTGCAATTGAAACAGGGAGCTTTGGGACGTTTGTTTCAGATTGTGATTCTTCTGTATTATTGAGGTTACTCAAGGCTAAGTTCGGAAAAAAAGGATAAGAGTGAAAGTAATGTAGGCACTACAAATGTCGTTTTCAACAGAGAATAGTTTACCTCTAAAATAGTTGTGAAGTCGTGACAGCGCAAAGGAATTGCAAGAGTCAAGATAACGAATATAATAAAAATACTACCAAGGGGAAGAAACGGCAAAAAAAAAAAAAAAAAAAAGACGTTTCGACTAGAAATCGCTCATTTCGTTTAGCAAAGAAACATTTGAAATTAATCACATTTCACAAAGGTATCATTGCATTTCACTTACGAAGCCAATATCTGTGGTACTTTGAAACACGTACATACATGGATTCCCTGGATATCAGTTAAATGGCAAATACACGTTTTCGTTTAGCTCTTGATCAGGTGACTTTAAATTTAGTTATGTTCACAGGTTTTAATATAAAAACGGTAATTCTTAACGTAATAGTCTTTTACTTCGGTTGCAGCAGGTGTCATGAAATCCACCTCCCACTACGTAAACTTTACACAACTCCACATCTCTTCATGTATACTATGTTAGAGTGATTTTTTTTTAACATTTTAACTATATTAACGTAAGCTCTTTTGCTGGGTTGGGAGGGAGGCATCTCAACTCACCTATGATTGCTGGGTTGGGAGGGAGACATTTCAACTCACCCATGATTGCTGGGTTGGGAGGGAGACATTTCAATTCACCCATGGTTGCTGGGTTGGGAAGGAGACATTTCAACTCACCCATGATTGCTGAGTTAGGAGGGAGACATTTCAATTCACCTATGATTGCTGGGTTGGGAGGGAGACATTTCAACTCACCCATGATTGCTGGGTTGGGAGGGAGACATTTCAACTCACCCATGATTGCTGGGTTGGGAGGGGACAGACCCATTTCACATTTCAACCATGATTGCTGGGTTGGGAGGGAGACATTTCAATTCACCCATGGTTGCTGGGTTGGGAGGGAGACATTTCAACTCACCCATGATTGCTGGTTGGGAGGGAAACATTTCAACTCGCCTATGATTGCTGGGTTGGGAGGGAGACATTTCAACTCACCTATGATTGCTGGGTTGGGAGGGAGACATTTCAACTCACCTATGATTGCTGAGTTGGGAGGGAGACATTTCAACTCACCTATGATTGCTGGGTTGGAAGGGAGACATTTCAACTCACCCATGATTACTGGGTAGGGAGGGAGACATTTCAACTCACCCATGATTACTGGGTTGGGAGGGAGACATTTCAATTCACCTATAATTGCTGGGTTGGGAGGGCGACATTTCAACTCACCTATGATTGCTGGGTTGGGAGGGAGACATTTCAACTCACCTGTGATTGCTGGGTTGGGAGGGAGACATTTCAACTCACCTATGATTGCTGGGTTGGGAGGGAGACATTTCAATTCACCCGTGGTTGCTGGGTTGGGAGGGAGACATTTCAATTCACCCATGATTGCTGGGTTGGGAGGGAGACATTTCAATTCACCCGTGGTTGCTGGGTTGGGAGGGAGACATTTCAATTCACCCATGATTGCTGGGTTGGGAGGGAGACATTTCAACTCACCCATGATTGCTGGGTTGGGAGGGGAGACATTTCAACTCACCCATGATTGCTGGGTTGGGAGGGAGACATTTGCACATTTCAACTCACCATGATTGCTGGTTGGAAACATTTTGCTATGATTGGGTTGGGAGGGAGACATTTCAACTCACCTATGATTGCTGGGTTGGGAGGGAGACATTTCAACTCACCTATGATGAGTTGGGAGGGAGACATTTCAACTCACCTGGGTTGGGGAAGGAGACATTTCAACTCACCCATGATTGCTGGGTAGGGAGGAGACATTTTCAACTTGATTACTGGGTTGGGAGGAGACATTTCAATTCACCTATAATTGCTGGGTTGGGAGGGCGACATTTCAACTCACCTATGATTGCTGGGTTGGGGGGAGACATTTCAACTCACCTATGATTGCTGGGTAGGGAGGGAGACATTTCAACTCACCTATGATTGCTGGGTTGGACATTTCAATTCACCGTGGTTGCTGGGTTGGGAGGGAGACATTTCAATTCACCCATGATTGTTGGGTTGCTGTTGGGAGGGAGACATTTCAATTCACCCATGATTGCTGGGTTGGGAGGGAGACATTTCAACTCACCCATGATTGCTGGGTTGGGAGGGAGACATTTCAATTCACCCATGATTGCTGGGTTGGGAGGGAGACATTTCAATTCACCCGTGGTTGCTGGGTTGGGAGGGAGACATTTCAATTCACCCATGATTGCTGGGTTGGGAGGGAGGGATTGCTGGGTTGGGAGGGGACATTTCAACTCACCCATGATTGCTGGGTTGGGAAGGAGACATTTCAACTCACCTATGATTGCTGGGTTGGGAGGGAGACATTTCAGCTCACCTATGATTGCTGGGTTGGGAGGGGGACATTTTAACTCACCCATGATTGCTGGGTTGGGAGGGACATTTCAACTCACTTATGATTGCTGGGTTGGACCTATGATTGCTGGGTTGGGAGGGAGACATTTCAACTCACCCATGATTGCTGGGTTGGGAGGTAGACATTTCAATTCACCCATGGTTGCTGGGTTGGGAGGGAGACATTTCAACTCACCTATGATTGCTGGGTTGGAAGGGAGACATTTCAACTCACCCATGATTGCTGGGTTGGGAGGGAGACATTTCAACTCACCCATGATTGCTGGGTTGGGAGGGAGACATTTCAACTCACCCATGATTGCTGGGTCGGGAGGGAGACATTTCAACTCACCCATGATTGCTGGGTCGGGAGGGAGACATTTCAACTCACCCATGATTGCTGGGTTGGGAGGGAGACATTTCAACTCACCCATGATTGCTGGGTTGGGAGGGAGACATTTCAACTCACCCATGATTGCTGAGTTGGGAGGGAGACATTTCAACTCGCCCATGATTGCTGGGTCGGGAGGGTGATTGCTGGGTCGGGAGGGAGACATTTCAACTCGCCCATGATTGCTGGGTCAGGAGGGAGACATTTCAACTCACCTATGATTGCTGGGTTGGGAGGGAGACATTTGAATTCGCCCATGATTGCTGGGTCGGGAGGGAGACATTTCAACTCGCCCATGATTGCTGGGTCGGGAGGGAGACATTTTAATTCGCCCATGATTGCTGGGTCAGGAGGGAGACATTTCAATTCACCCATGATTGCTGGGTCAGGAGGGAGGCATTTCAACTCACCCATAATTGCTGGGTCGGAGGGAAACATTTCAACTCGCCCATGATTGCTGGGTCAGGAGGGTGGGTTGGGAGGGAGACATATCAATTCACCCATGGTTGCTGGGTTGGGAGGAAGACATTTCAACTCACCCATGATTTCTTGTTGGGAGGGAGACATTTCAACTCACCCATGATTGCTGGGTTGGGAGAGAGACATTTCAACTCACCCATGATTGCTGGTTGGAAGGGAGACATTTCAACTCACCCATGATTGCTGGGTTGGGAGAGAGACATTTCATCTTACCCATGATTGCTGGGGTGGGAGGGAGACATTTCAACTCACCCATAATTGCTGGACTGGGAGGGAGACATTTCAACTCACCCATGATTGCTGGGATGGAAGGGAGACATTTCAACTCACCCATGATTGCTGGGTTGGGAGGGAGACATTTCAACTCACCCATGATTGCTGGGTTGGGAGGGAGACATTTCAACTCACCCGTGATTGCTGGGATGGGAGGGAGACATATCAATTCACCCATGATTGCTGGGTTGGGAGGGAGACATTTCAACTCTCTCATGAGGTTACAAACATATCTATGGTCGAGATAAATTTGTAATTAGTTGCCATATTTAGTAATTTATTGCAATGCTAAACAAGTTTCTTCCAAAACAATACTATATAATGGAAAACTCTTCATACTGAACTTAGCTAAAGGCATTTTATTCCGGAACAGTGCTGTGTAGTCTATACTTTTCTTGGTGAACACTGTCAGACTTAGTTTGTGAGAAACCAGTATGTACCTGGCGCTGCACTACAAATTCCCGTCATTGCTGACTATATAAGATGTTTAGGCCAAAGCAACATTTATAATGCATAGTAAATTATTTACAAATGACGATTTTCAAGGCGAAGCAAATTGATTTAAAAAACATTAGTGTGTGGACAGTTCTCTAGTTTCTGTGTTCATAGAAAACCTAGTCAAACATATAGCCAGTAAGAGACTATGAGATTTAGAAAACTCTTTGGGCCCAGAAGAGATTTCAGATGCCCTAAGCGTTCCAATGATTCTTTCATTTGATGCCTTTTCACATGATTGAAGTTATTTCCCGAAGCAGCCCTGTGCATGAAAATAATAACCGGGTAGCTTGGGAACCTGACGATCCCTATCTCTCAATTTACTGTAGTATCTATCTTGCCAATTGTTGTTGCGCGATGGCTGGTGCCTTATGCTTGGGTTTCATGTTATAATCTTCCAGATTTTCATTAGAGTTTCCTTGCTTCAAGGCACACGAAACATACTTTATTTTTATTATTTAATTTGACCTTTCATTGACATTTATTCAGATCTATTTAATTTTAAATGTTACTATGAACATATATAGTACTAAGAGCATGGGTATTGCAGACGTTTCTGTTCAGGTTCATGACCTTCTGGCTTGTTGCATAAGAACATATACACATTATTAATAATAATAATAATAATAATAATAATAATAATAATAATAATAATAATAATAATAATATCTGTATGTCTGTGTAATCGCTGAACTCCTCGTAAGGTGCAAATTCGAAATACAAAATAATAATAATGTCCTACTGCCATTTAAGAGAAACAATTATTATAATTATATTATTATTATTGAGACTTTTTACATCAATTAATATCAGATTTTCAACTTAACCACAAATGTTAATGTAATTATTACCCCATTCATTGTTTTGCACAGTGTTTTACCTGTTCCTACTTTAATAGTTTTTATTTGGTGATATTTTCCTTTCTTGCGTGACTAAATACGTTTACTTCAGCCTCAAATCATTTCTTTGATTTATGTTTATACTATTCCAAAGGGAAATTAACATGCAGAAATATTCACCCAGGCGAATTTTCTTTTTAATAATTCTTTTGCGTCTTTTGAGATTCAATTTCCTCTGCGGAACTTTTCTTTCTTTCAGCCTGTCTCGGTTTCATTTGTAACTCCACACCTGAGTGACTCAGGGGCTCGCGTTGAACGGGCACCTCTTCCCCACCTGCCTTTCATTAAATCCCAAGTCATTAATTATCAAGCAGAACTTCCTCTCTGTTCTCTTGAAGACGCGGAGATTCCCAACTTCGTTGCTCCGAGCTCGGCCAGACAAGTTTTCTTCCATCTTCCTTTCTCTTTGTCATTTACGGTACTCGATTCTCTCCTTCTGTTACTATGAATAGTTAACATTTTTTTATCCTTATATATTGTTTCAGTCTTAAGAAATAAATTCGTTTCAATGCACATTTTCATAATTAGTCCCTTTAGAATTCTGCATTCAGCTAAATTATGCATAATTTTTTTTGTCTAATAGGAATAAATTATATATATATATATATATATATATATATATATATATATATATATATATATATATATATATATATATATATATATATATATATTATATATATGTACACATATATGTATGATTATATATATTTATATATATATATATTATATATATACATATATATATATATATATATATATATATATATATATATATATATATATATATATATATATATATATATATATATATATATATATATGACTTTTATCACATCACCATGATTCATATACAATCAGTAAGCTACAAACGTCCTTTAATATCCAATTTGCTCTACCTCGAAAATAATATATTTTCATATAATATGTTACCGAAGGGGAATTTTTAGTTGATAATAAGTTCGTCGTCCCGTGGGCTCGAACCAATGAAGGACAAGAACTCAGGACTACAGTAGACGCCTTAATCCACACGGCCAGGAAGTGAGGTATAAGTGGATATCGGCTCCCATCTACAAATCCCCGTCAAACTCAGGTGTTTGTATTTAGAGACGATATCAAACCACCTCTGCCATGTTGACCGTGTAGTGCATTTGTCGCACGCAGCCATATTATGACTGAGTTCTTGTCCTTCGTTGGTTCGAGCCCACGGGACGACGAACTTATTATAAACTAAAAAAGGGGGAAGGAGGTGACATGTAAAAATAACTGAAAAATGACAGATATTAATATCTAATCCATAGTTTTTGAGGTCACTGAGATGAGTAGTGACATTCCTGATGCCCTTTAAGTCCAAGTTCAGCCCTGATAGGGAGGGGAGGGGGTGAGAAGGAGGTGACATGTAAAAATTACTAAAAACGACAGATATTAGTGCCTAGTCCACAGTTTTCAAGGTCACTGAGATGAATAGCAACACTCCCGATGCCCTTTAAGTCCAAGTTCAGTCCCGATAGGAGGGGCCGGGTGAGAAGGGTCTGAGAAGGAGGTGACATGTAAAAATAAGCGAAAACGACATATGTTAGTGCCTAGTCCATAGTTTTCGAGGTTGTTGAGATGAATAGTGACACTCCTGATGCCCTTCATGTCCAAGTTTAGCCCCCATAGGAAGGGGGGGGGTGAGAGGGAGTGGAAACGGGGTGACATGTAAAAATAATCTAAAACGACAGATACTAGTGTTTAATCTATATTTTTCGAGGTTGCAGAGATGAATAGCGACACTCCCAATGCCCTTTAAGTCCAAGTTCAGCCCAAACATGATGGGGGTGAAAATGGGTGGTAAGGGGGTGACATGTAAAAATAGCCAACAATACAGGTATTAATGTCTAATCCATAGTTTTCGAGGTCACTGAGTTGAATAGTGACACTCCTGGTACCCTGTAAGTCCAAGTTCAGCCCTGATAGGAAGAGGAGGGTGAAAAGGGGCTGGGAAGGAGGTGACGTAAAAATAAGCGAAAATTACATATATTACTGCCTGGTCCATAGTTTTTGAGGTCGCTGAGATAAATAGTGACACTCCTGATGCCATTCATGTCCAAGTTTAGCCCCGATAGGAAGGGGGGTGAGAAGGAGTGGAAAGGGGGTGGCATGTAAAAAATAACCTAAAACGACAAATACTAGTGTCTAATCTATATTTTTTGAGGTTGCAGAGATGAATAGCGACACTCCCGATGCCCTTTAAATCCAAGTTCAGCCCAAGCAGGATGGGGGTGAGAAGGGGTAGGAAGGGGGTGACATGTAAAAATAACCAACAATACAGATATTAGTGTCTAATCCATAGTTTTTGAGGTCACTGAGTTGAATAGTGGCACTCCTGATCCCCTTTAAGCCCAAGTTCAGCCCCAGTAGGAAAGGTGGGGTGAGAAGGGCTAGGAAGGAGGTAACATGTAAAAATGACCGAAAATGACAGATATTAGTGTCAAATCCATAGATTTTGAGGTCGCTGAGATGAAGAGTGCCACTCCCGATGCTCTTTAAGTCCAAGTTCAGCTCGATTGGAAGGGTGGTGGGAAGGGGGTAACATGTAAAAATAACCAAAAATGGCATATAGTGCCTAATCCATAGTTTTTGAGGTCACTGAAATGAATAGTGACACTACTGATGCCCTTTAAGTCCAAGTTCGTCCCAGATAGGAAGAGGGGTGAGAAGGGGTGGGAAAGGGGTGACATGTTAAAATATCTGAAAACGATAAATATTAGAGTCTAATCCATAGTTTTTGAGGTTGCTGAGATGAGTAGTGACACTCCCAATGCCCTTTAAGTCCAAGTTCAGCCCTGATAGGAAAGGGGGGTGAAAAGGAGTGGGAAAGGGTGGCATCTAAAAATAACCTAAAACAACAGATATTAGTGCCTAATCTATATTTTTTGAGGTTGCTGAGATGAATAGTGAGACTCCCGATGCCCTTTCCGTCCAAGTTCAGCCCCAATAGGAAGGGGGTGAGAAGGGGGGGATGGGGGTGACATGTAAAAATAACCAACAACAACAGATATTAGTGTCTAATCCATAGTTTTCAAGGTTGCTGAGATGAATAGTGATACTCCCGATGCCCTGAAGTCCAAGTTCAGCCTAGATAGGAAGAGGGGGGTGAGAAGGGGTGGGAAGGGGTGACATGTAAAAATAACCAAAAACGACAGATATTAGCTTTTAATCCATGATTTCTGAGGTCACTAAGATGAATAATGACACTCCTGGTGCCCTTCAAGTCCAAGTTCAGCCCCGATAGGAAGGGGTGGGTGGGAAAGGGGTGACATGTAAAAATAACTGAAAACAAACACATGTTAGTGTCTAATCCATAGTTTTTGAGGCTGCTGAGATGAATAGTGACACTCCCAATGCCCTTCAAGCCCAAGTTCAGCCCTGATAGGAAGGGGGGTAAGAAGGGGTGGGAAGGGGGTGACATGTAAAAATAACCTAAAACGACAGATATTAGTGTCTAATCCATGGTTTTCAAGGTTGCTGAGATGAATAGTGACACTCCCGATGCCCTTTAAGTACAATTTCAGCCCCAATAGGAAGGGGGGTGAGAAGGGGTGGGAAGGGGGTGACACATAAAAGTAACATAAAATGACAGATATTTGTCTAATCAATACTTTTTGAGGTTGCTGATATGAATAGTGATCCCCTTTAATTCCAAGTTTAGCCCTGATAGGAAGGGGGCGGGGTGAGAAGGGATGAAAAATAAATTGTCAAAAATGACAGATATTAGTGTCTAACCCATCATTTTTGATGCCGCTGAGATGAATAGTAACAATCCCGATGCTCTTTAAGTCCAACTTCAGCCCTGATAGGAATGTTGAGTGAGAAAGGGTAAAATATAAAATGTCAAAACTACTGGGCAATGTAACTGAAACACTTAACAGGAAATGGGGGAGAGAGAGAGAGAGAGAGAGTTTATTAGTTGTCATTCAGAGTTTTCATGGGCAGCGCCAGGTTGGTCAGCTAGTGTATATATATATATATATATATATATATATATATATATATATATATATATATATATATATATATATATATATATATATATATGTATATAAAAGCACAAGAAAGACAGTGGTCACATTGGAGGCGATGATAATGATGAAATACGTGTATATATATATATATATATATATATATATATATATATATATATATATATATATATATATATATATATATATATATATATATATATATATATATATATATATATATATATATATATATATATATATATATATATATATATATATATATATATATATATATATATATAGATAATAGATAGATAGATGATAAAAGTTTTATTCCAATATCGGAGTTTATATAACAGCCATCAGTTACATCTCATGAAAAACTAATCTTATTTTAGTTGAAAAAAGATGAATTAGTGCATCATCAAAGAGAGATAGATTAATTACAAAAGTCATTTAGAATTAACAATTAGATGGCGAATGTAGCGTCAAGTGTAAGTACGTTTCTTCAGTGAATGAATCCTCTCCTTACTGGAAGTAAAATAGTGGATATCGCAATTGAAACTCGCAGAGATATAAAATGACAACTGATATCAGTCTCCAAGAAAACATTGCTTTTGTTGTGAAGATATGTTGTGAATGTAGCTCAATCCGTGCATAGGAAACATAAACATATTTGATTATAATGCTAAATTGCAATGGCAGTCATAATATCAGTGGTGGTAGGACAGGGGACCTTTCTGCTTTCAGTGCAACTACAAGGAATAAAAGAAACAAGTAAAAAATGCACCGAAGTTTCTTCACCGCAATCGAGTTTTCTATACAACTTTTAATCAAGGCCACTGAAAATAAATCTGTCTTTCGTTGGTCTCAGTATAATGCTGTATGAGCCACGGCCCATAAAACTTTAACCACGGCCCGGTGGTGGCCTGTCGTATATCGTTGTCAGACGCATAATTATGGCTAACTTTAATCTTAAATAAAATAAAAAGAGGCTAGATGGCTGAAATTTGGTATGTTTAATGATTGGAGGGTGAATGATCAACATACCAATATGTAGCCCTCTAGCCTCAGTAGTTTTTAAGATCTGAGGACGGACAGAAAAAGTGGGGACGGACAGATTTAGCCGGCACAATAGTTTTCTTTTACAGAATACTAAAACTATGTTAAGCCCCCTAATGCTCCTCCCTCTCTTCTTGGATATTGAACACTGAATTAATTTGATCCTGAAAAAGCAAAATATGTCAGTTGGGATTTTCATTTATTCTCCCAACTATTTATGTAGCATAAAGATATTTACTGAAATGCTGAAGTATACTTTCCACACTAAAGGTATTCGTCACTTTCTGAGAGAGAGAGTATAAATGCATCTCAATATATTTTAAGGTAAAAGGAAACATATACCGAAATGGTTTAAGAATATGATAGACAAGAAAAAATGTTAAAATCGTTGCCTTTGGAAAATGATATAAAAATGAGAAAGAATATAATCTAGTTAATTATATGCGTCGTGTATCAAGTGTCATACAATTATTACACGTTTTTATAAATGGATGATTTTTCTAATTAGCGTAGTTCAACAATTCTTATTCTATCACTTAAGGGGAATGGAGTTGGTGAGCTCCGCCCTATAATAAATGATGCAACTCCAGGATATCACCTAGCGTCAACTCTTGAAAGTGAAAAGACATCCGGACAGGGATTTCATATATATATATATATATATATATATATATATATATATATATATATATATATATATATATATATATATATATATATATATACACATACATACATACACACACATACAGTACGTACATGTACATATATTTATATATATATATATATATATATATATATATATATATATATAGACAAATATATACATATATATGTATATATTTGTGTATTTATATATATATATATATATATATATATATATATATATATATATATATATATATATGTATATACATTATATATGTATATATGTATGTATGTATATGTATATATATAGATTATATATATATACAAATATACATGTATGTATGTGTGTATATATATATATATATATATATATATATATATATATATATATATATATATATATATATATATATATATATAAGTCATGAGTGTCTACACTCTGTACCTAACATTTTTATCCATTCCTGTTCTGGCTTTTGTAAGAAGGTGTCTGAACGCTAGGCAGGTCTGAAAACAATACGTGTAAAAGGTCGGATGATCCCTTAAGGGAAAGCAACCATTCAGGATGCTCGTGTTTCATTAAAATGCCGTAGAGGAAGCGAGGATAAAACCCCCTCAACTGTATTTCCCTAGCGTTTTTGTGCTAAAAAAAATCGTACCTCGAGAAAATGAAAGAATTTCGACGGCCCAAGGAGGATGCTTAATCAAGCTAGAAATGTCACGTTGACTATCGGAAGGAACGAAGCGTTAAAGGTCTTCGTAAAGAAAATACCTTCTTTTGGTTAAAAGTCAAAGTAAAATGCAAGATAAGGAAAGCTGGTTTTTTTTTTATTAATCGGGGTTTTGTTAAGAGAAGGTAAAATGAGAGAAATGTGTTTTCTAATCAAATATGTTTGATTTGCATCCTGAATGTCATATGATAAGAAAAAGCACTTTAACAAATGTGGCCATTATATATGTATATAAAATTATATATATATATATATATATATATATATATATATATATATATATATATATATATATATATATATATATGTATATATAAGAAAAGCGAATGTTTGTATGTTTGGATGCTATCGAAATCCAAACCGCTTGACAGGACCCACACAAAATTTTGCACGCGGCCCCTGTTTCACCCCAGAAAGGTTTATACAACTCAAATAAAACTCCTACCCCGTGACAGACATACAAACACAGACAAATCAAATGAAATTTTAGGTGCTGTTCACCACCTTTTCTTCAGTAACTGTATGGGAGTCACTAGTAGCTTTGGCAGACAACCACCACCTTTTCTGTTTATGACGTCATTAAACTCTTCCCACTGCAAACCCCATAATCAGTGTAGTACATCCAAAAAATTAAACAGATGTGTTTGACTCTAATAGAATTACTTTCATTCAGTCATAAGCAATGTAATTCAAAATATAACATCTACCACCCCTTACACTTCTCGCCACGGAAAAAAGTAGTAATAGACCAAATGTTTGACAGGCTTACCCCATCATTAAAAAACGACCCGCATTGAAATTACCACATTTTTTTCGGTGCTCATTTTAAGCCAAACATATCTTCATCATACCTTGCCAATAACATATAATTTCTTAAGTACCTTGTGGTATTACCATCATCATATCCAAGTACTTAATCCATGAAAAAAAAAAACGTAGTTACGGGCACAACTTTGAAGATTAAGAACTAATTCATTACCATCCGCGCATGCATATTAAAAAATTACCCAAGACGAAATTACCACATATTTTTCAGCGTTCATCTTAAGCCAAATGTATCTTAATTATATATTGCCAATAAAATACAAATTCTTAAGTACCTTGAGGTATATCTAGAACGAATCTCCTTCAGTCTGGTGTGCAGTGAATTTAACGTTATTGATAAAAAGGTCTGTATACTGTTGAAAGGGAGACAGACCTTCTTTCCCTCCCCCCCCATACACACAAATGCACAGACACACCTGAGCACGTATCTAGAAGCTTAAGATTTTGTGTTTATTGTCTTTGTTCAATGATGTTTATTATTCTTTTCTAATAATAGGGGAACGTAACTTCCTCTCAGCCTGTATCTTCCCCTCACCTTCCCCCTTCCCTTCTTTCCCCCCTTTCCTCCACCTTCCCCTTCTGCTTCCCCTACATTTCCCCTCCCTTTCCCCATTCCCCCTCCTGTTTCTCACTTCTTTCTCCTTTCCCCCTCCTCCTTCCCTCTATCCTCCCTCTCCCCCTCCCCTCCCACCACTCGTAGGCTGTTATTCAGAGTTTTTCCGGGCAGCACCGTTGGTCAGCTAGTATAGTATATATATATATATATATATATATATATATATATATATATATATATATATATATATATATGTGTGTGTGTGTGTGTGTGTGTGTGTGTGTGTGTATATACATACATATATATGTAATCTTTAATGGGCTCAGTTCTATGGAAAAACAAGGGCAACTGTCATTGTCATGTCCATATTTTAACGGTTGAATCGGAGATGGATACCTGTGTGGGAAACTTCAAAACGTCAGAAAACCATCTTCATGGAATCTAGCTGATTCCACTGGGCAAATTCATATGTTCTGCAGACGCCTCACATCTAATTTTACTCACAAGGAATCTTTTCACTGATGAAGAAATTGAACAAAAGTTTATCATTAATTTATGTCAAAATATGTATATGGGAAGCATACCTATGGAATCGAATGGAATGTAAAATTTAGGCCAAAAGCCAAGTGCTGGGTCCTATGAGGTCATTCAGCGCTGAAAGGGAATTGATAGTAAAAAGGTTTAAAAGGTGTAACAGGAGGAAAACCTCGCAATGCACTAAGATGGAAGAAAGAGAATGTAAAGGGAGGTACAGCAAAAGAAATGAAAGGGGTTGCGGCTAAGGGCCGAGGAGAGGCTGCAAAGAACCTCAAGTTATGCCTACAGTGCACCGCGTGAGGTGAACTGACGGCATTACCTCACCACGGGGGTAACATACCTATGAAATAATTATGTGAAAATAAAGATTGAATGACACTGAAAAACTAAAACATTGGTCAAGACAAGCAAATTAGACTTAAAAAGCTTCAACATTTACAAAAGTAATCCCTCTCATTCTCTCTCTCTCTGTGATTCGAGGAGTTCAGCAGTTAAGGATTTTGGCATTTGCAATTCTTCTCCTTGGCACACGCCTCCCGTGATCCCCAGACACACCTGTGGTGCCACCTGTCACTCGCCCCCCTCCCCCTGCACTGTCGCCAGTCGTCTCTGTTGCCCACTGTTCTCCCACTACCCCTTCTCCGTTGCCATTTCTTTCACGCGTCATTGTCCGGATCTTTTTACCCCGAGTTTTTCTTACTATTTGTCCTCTCGAGAATAACTTTTACGGCTTCATGCAGTAACATTATCGGGATGTTACGTAGGTCATCAGAAATGTAAGCCTACTACTACGCATTACTTTGAAACAATTATTTTTTTTCTTGTACTGAAACAAACGTTCGTGCATTTGTTTGGGAATCCCAGAGACAATAAAAGACGATGCAAAGGTATGCGAAAGTCCATGCCAGTATCAAGTATTGGTAGGCAACGTGCATTGTGGTTGTAATGATACAGTTTTTCCGGAATGTTTTGTAAGCTTGTCGATATCGTATCACAAAGGTGAGTAAATTTGACTAAATAGGCTTCAGAAATGACTCCATCGAAAGGGTTCGTCATTGTCATAATTCATATTTATGCGGTTTAAGGTGGTAAAAAAAATGAAGTAACAAAGTTTATAAAGCTCTGGCAGGTAAGGAAAATATAATCTCCAAGATTTGCGATCTCCCCATGATGATATACAAGAACAATTGGGAAGCTTTAAGAGAGCAATTACCTATGTTCCTAATATCTAGAAGCCAAAACGAACCTTTTTTTTATCACCGGTTCACTACAATTAGGCCTAGGCTTGGTAACAGACTAACAGGCATTAAATCGACTGATTACCGTGAAACAAGAGAGACACAGGGAAAGGAGAACAAATGACAACCCAGGGTAACTGGCATTTCAATGGAGTCATCGTTAGAGAAGAATCCGCATTAAATTGTTGGGAACAGGAAAGATTGTAAAAACACAAGTTAAAAGAAGTTCACCTCGTGTTGTCATTTCCTAGTAACTGTGCGCGCTCTGAACTTTTGAATTAAAACGTAACATGCACGCTTTATCTAATACGTATTAAGACTCCATTAATTCAATTTTGAATTTACATCTTTTCAGAATGCCTGTCTTTGGTCATATGTGATTTAATGTGCAACACAGTGGCCAGTCATATTATATTCGTCAATTTTATAATTTCGCTTAAAAAAATACTGGATACCATTGAGCGAGATGGCGTCGGATATTTTCCAACGAAGCGAATATGTTCTATTTTGAAAGACGACGCTAGGACTTAATTGCAACAAAGCATCTGTCGAGATATGTTTGCTCGTCAGCTATGAGAAAGTATGAAACAAATATTCATGCTGTTTCGTACATTTAGGCATAAAGATGGTTGAAAAACAATGCATAAAAAAAATGTACATAGTTAGTGGAAATAATGATTTTTGTTTCTTCTTTAGGATTTTGCGTTCTTTAGGTATTAAGATATCTCATTTAAGTGTGAAGCTTCAAAATAAGAATTTATTTGGAGGTAACATATATATATACTTGCAGTGCTGTGCATATGCAAACAAACAAATAAACGCAAGTACACACACATACATATATATATATATATATATATATATATGTGTGTACACACACACACACACACACATATATATATATATATATATATATATATATATATATATATATATATATATATATATATATATATATATATATATATATATATATATATATATCGACATATTTGTAGATAACCAAATATAAATTATAAATAAACGGCTGTAAAATTAGAGGAAAACAGGTTTAACTATCTAAATCTACGGTAGTCCAGTCATGAAGAATGCTATAGGACTCAAAACTAGTGATCTTCATAATTTCAGTATTATTATATTATTGAAGTTTTTCTTTACTTTTCTTAAATTTTTTTACAAAATAACATCACCTTGGATCCTCAGTGTTCTCTACATTTGATCTCCAGTCAAAAGTTGCCCCGTACAGACAACCCTTTCTACGTACTATCAAATGTCTCAGATAATTGTATCACAACGAAAACTTCATCCACAGATCATCATCGCTGACCAAGCTCAAATCGAAGCGATGTCTAGCGGTCCAAGGACACAATCAAGCAAAAGGGCAAATCGTAGCTCAAGGACATACCATAGGGAAGCAAACTGATCCTGTACAATCTTTGATGCAGAAACAGAAGAATTTTTACGAAACAAGTAAGTGATTTTTTAAAAATAAAAACGAGCACTTTAAATAGTATAAAGATTCCATTAATCTGTTCTTGTAGATATTTTGATATATAAGTGACAATGTTAAAAAATTTTGAATACGTTATTAGGACCACCAAGTACTGTATGCAGTAATTTCTGATTTCATAACTCCGCATCAGTTATCTAAAGTATTTTAGTTTCTAGTGTAAATGCAATAAACAATGAACTCATTTTCTTGAAATCAGTGAGACAGTTGAAAACCACATTCGTGTAGTAGGGAGTAGAGTTGTCCATTCGTGAGCGGTAGCAAAATATGACGTCACTGACGCCCGTCTTGCCTCGGTGTTTTGTCTGCCTTTGCTAAGTGAACCGAGTCAGTCAACTATAGTTTGATATAGCACGTGGAAGCAAAAAGGTTCTTGGTTTCCAATGCCGAATAATAACCGAAATGATAACACCAAAGGGCAGGGTATATGTTTCTTTAAATTTCCTAAACACAGTGAATTTAAAAAAAAAAATGTATTCACGCCTGTCACCGTGCCGTGATGATGATTACGAAGGTGACCTAAAGGCAAGGCTCCTTAACACATGTAGGAAGACCCTTAAATGTAATGCTGTGCCATCAAAGGCATTATATAAAGGTAAACTGAAATTTGTATAACATCATATTTCAGGGTTAGTCTAATGTCAAGTGCAGTTGTGATAACAAACAAGGTATTTGGCACCGTTAAGCTTATGGAACTTCAAAATTTCTGCATTTATTTAGCATTCTTTAAAATGTCTGAACTTTTGTTTTTATCAAAGTTTGTGCATCATACGATAGAAGGGTACAGAAAATGTGCAAGTAAAGGTATGTGTGATACGGCAAGTTCAATACCGTGATGGTCTACAAGAGAAGATCGGGCTAGAGTGCGTAGCAGAAAAAGAAATGTTGAAGAAATGCTGTGCGCTCATACAAATGAAATTTAAGTTCCTGGAGAAAATTACTCTTCTGAAGATGTCGGAGTATCACGTCATGAGTTAAATAAAAATATAAAAGCTCTTGAAAACGAGAATAAAGAATTGAGTGAATCACTTAAATTGAATGTTGAGAAAGAACTAGAGCGCGTTCTGATGCCAATCTTTAGCAAGACACAAATTCAGGCTTTAGTCACTCAAAAAAGTCACTTGGACAGGCAATGATATTTCTTCTGCCCTAACTTTGAGAAGCCTAAGTTCAAAGTGTTATAAGTATTTAAGGACAGTTGTTGGGATGCCATTACCCAGCGAGAGTTGCTTAAGTAATAGGGCAAAGGCATTCGAATGTGAGCCTGGTATTTTGCATTCTGCCCTAGCCTTCATGAATTCCAAGTCTAAAACAATGAGCCCCTGCAAAAAACTTGCTGTCATGTCAGTAGACGAAATGAGAATTGCCAGTGAGTGGGTAGATGATAAAAGAATAGATAAACTTTATAAGCCACACAACAAGGTTCTTGTTATTATGTTGAGAGGCTTAGTAGATAAATGGAAACAACCATTTTTTTTTTTTTTTTTTTTTTTTTGATGTACAAAATATACTTCTTGACTTGATAGCTTGTATTGAGAAAATAGGATTTAATGTTGCAACTCTGGTTCATGATTCAGGACCAAACAATTTAAGATTCTGGAGAAAACTGGAGATAGATCCCATGCAGGGTCAAGTTTCTTTTAACAATCTTTGTGCAGATCGGAGTGTATTTGTATTTACTGATGCGCCTCACATGATTTAGCTAATAAGAAATAATTTTTTGGACCATGAATTTTACACGAAAAAGGAGATATTATTTCTTCTGCTTCTATACAAGAAATGTTGCATAAAACAGCAAATGAATACACTTTAACACCAAAACTGACTCAAAATCACCTTAATATGTCAGGCAGGAACTCAAAGGCAACGTGTAAAGTATGCGGCCTAGTTAATGTCCAAACATTTGCCAGTGCTGTAAAGTTCCCAGGAGAAAAAGATTTAATTTCATCCCAAAACTGGTTGGTGACAGCTGATTTCATCGATTTAGCAATAACTGGTTTGATTTGATGAATTCCAGTGAAACGTATGGAGATGTAAAATCAAGAAATGCCTGTGGGGTGGATATAGACTACCAGAAAGAAATTTTGGGTAGGATGGTACACATGATGAGAACTATAGGAGTGAAAGGTTATGCAAGTCGTTATTTAAGCTTTCAGAAAGGAAATCTTTGATTGGACTGTTTGATATGTTGAGCTCTTTATATAGTCTAGATCATATAATGACCCGGAGGATCAATCAAGACTGCTTGGAACATTTTTTTTTAGTCAATTAAGCAGATGCATGGGCCTCATGAGTACCCCAATATTTTGAGAGTTAAGTAACGACTCAGGTCCTTTTTATTAGAGAAGGAAACAAAATTCTGGTTAAAAATTATGACTAACTCATTCTCAGAAAATGACGACTCTCTCTTTATATCGGGTGAAACGCTAATTAGGGATATACGAGAGTTAGCATTAGAACTCTGCGTAACCAGCATTTTGTTCGAAAAAATGACATTGAAACTGGAAATAACGATGCAGGGGTCAATTTGGAATTTTCTGGTATAGACAAGTTATCAAAAAACACCATGACTTTATGAATAGGGGCAATTTGCGTGTTCCATCACAATAATTCACGGAACAGTTAAGATAAATGAGGCAAGTCTTCAAGGCAGTCCATGGTGACACGCTTAGGGAAGGAAAGGATTATGTCTAAAAGCTGCATCTGAGTTGCAGATGATGGTAAGAGATGTTCCTACTGAAATTTTAACTTTATTGCAAAAATGAGCATTTTCTTCAAAATGCGGTACCTGAATAGGACTATGAGAATTAACAAAAAAAAAAAGATTTAAAAAAATCATGGGATAAGATACGAAAGAAGGAGAGAGAATATCAGTTAGTTAGGTATAGTACAGTATAACTATAGGCTTACTGGCATATTCACTGACATTTCTTATTGAATATTCCTTAACGTAAGTCATGCATATTGGAAACTGAAAATAAAATGTATTACAGCCACTGAAACTATTTTTTAGCTAAAAAAAAAAACTCATTCTCTCAAACTTGCGGAAAAACCCCATAAGCCTCATAATAGAGATCAAGGGACCAGTGGCGCGCCGGGCGTCGGTGACGTCATAGCCTCTCGGGATTGTTAGACCTGTTCTAGATCTTGAGTTGTGCTACGTTGATTAAAGTGTATACGCATATTCAAATTTACTTTAGGAAAGAAACTGAGCAGCACATAATACGGAGTACGTGTGGTAGATATGTTTCAAATATGTACATGATATTATATATTTTTTATGAGTTTAATGCCTGTCTTTCGTCTCTGAAACTAAACAAAATTCACAAATAGAATTTTGATCAAAGGGACAGTTCCCACAGATGTTGATAATTAAAAAATTACGTTTGAGAATGGCTTGTATAGGTGGCAATTAACTACTTTAGAAATTTACACTACTAGACAAGTCACAAATAAAAAATGCACTTTTCTTGTAGTGCGTACCTTTACAATGTTGCATATAAAACAGAGAATATCTGCATGGCGAAAAAATATAAATAAATATAAATTTATACACAAACGTTCATTATACACATACATATATATTATATTATATATATATATATATATATATATATATATATATATATATATATATATATATATATATATATATATATATATATATAATATAATATAATATAATATAATTTGGCGTACTATGTTGATTTACTTGGATTTTGTATCTAAATGAAAATGGCAAGTTTACTGATTATTTGGTTGTAATAAGATTTGAATTTAATGCATCGTCAGAATCAGAAATAAAACCTCTTAAGAATAAAATTTTAGCTGTTTACGTCCATTTTGCGAGTACATCTGAATTCTGTAATTTGGATTAGTATGACGCCTCTAAGACACGGTTACTAGCTATATTTGTGTCTACTTATCTACCAAAATGGTCTTGGAGGGGGTTCTGAGTCCAAATTACTCATCTACTTCTAAACTATTCGGTTGTAGGTATCCTGTTTTATAAGATATTTCTGTTTTCCTTTTCATTCCGTCCGTGGATAGAAAATTGGTATCATTCATAGAACGTATCAAATTTCTTGTCTCTCCTCGATAGGCTGGAATCAAAGGCAATTCTTCTCCAATGAATGGCGCCACCGCTATTTATTCCTGGGTCTTCTTCATCTTCTTTGCCAGATGGCTTCTTTCTTTATATTATAAATTCTATTTCGACTACTGTTCCGTTGAGCTAAAGAGCAGCCCCTCTTTTCTTGTGCCCTTGTAACAGCCGTCAGGTCACCACTTTCCACTTTCACGTTTAGACAGTAAGAACCCACGGATTGCACATTTTCGTGTTTCTGCCCTTAACCACCAAGGTGTGGAATTCTGTTAATTCTGTTAATGCCTATGTTTCCTTCGAGTTTTACCGTCTGTTTGATATATCACTTTCTCATTAATTTAGCACTCATTTTCGTTTGCCCTCTTTTATTCTTAGGGCCTGTTTTAACTAAAGTCGTTTCGCTGTGTCTTATGACTCCCGAGTTTTCATATGCTGTTGAGAAAATATGTTCCTGTCTTTAGTATTGAATCTATGGTAAAGCTTAAGTCTTTAATTTATATGCAGTCTAATCGAAGTATAAAAAGCTGTAATATTTTACAGATTGAAATCTCTTTAACACCATGCTTTTTGTAATATTTTGTTTTCATAAATACGGTTTTTGTAAAGTAAATACTAACTCACAATTGAAAAATTATATTCAGTTTTTAAATGAAATCTTCTTATACCTCTAAAATTCATCTTATGTCATAAAGTATTTCATAATAGTTGGTTTGTGTTTAATGGTTTCCTCACGACTCTTATATCAATGCTCGGCAGGATATAGTATCACCGTCTCTATTCTGGCGAGGAAGTCTCTGGCTTTAATACGTTTTAATGTTCCTGAATTGTGAATTATTCTCCCATTGTTTGGTATTGTCAATTGCTCAGCATCAGCCATTCTGATCAACTGATGGCAACCCTTCGTGGAATTGCAATTTTAGAACTAGAGGAGAGGACTTGTGGAGGCGACCTCTACCAAGAACATAAACACAAAACAAAGTTGCAAATTTGCTCAGCCTCACGACTGCGCCTTGCATCAAACGCTAAAATTACAATTAAAGGCATAAATTTTCTAATCTTGATCTGACAAAAAAAAAAAAGTTACTTTGAGAACTGGTGCGAAATAAGAGTACCCAAGGGACCGACCCACTTCAGGCTCAAAAAGAGGCCCGGAGGCCACGTTGCGAAAGGGCTCCAAAATTAGCGCTGCACCTTGCACAGGGTCCTAAAATAAACTCGGTTAAACACTAATCTCGTAACCACCTTTAATCAGGTGATGAGGGGACCCTTTTATCCCTCGCGTGGCATCGAGATAAAGAGAGAAATATGTTCTCAGTTTACCAAATAACACAAAGAGGTCTTTTGTATTCAGGTCATACACGGCTAATGCGCTCTGTGTACACGCTTCATTCGTCTTTCCGACCAGTTGGTTCTTCGCCATTTAAATGGTGATTCCTTTCATTTGTCTGCATTCGATACAATTATTTCTGTCTTTCGAGGGAAATGGGGTCTTTCTTCTCCGGGTGTGTGAACGCACATAAAGATACTCGTATTTTAATGATTAAAAGAATCAGGTAATGCATATTCAATACGCAAATGCGTTGGAGTTATGGACGCCGAATAAAGTGGCTCTAGATAATCAAATGAAATAAAAACCGTCGGATACATGCATATACAATACGCATGCGCTGGAAAAGCAGATCTACGATGCAGGAATATACAAAAGCCATAAGACAATTTGTAATCAGAAACTTTGAGAGCCAAACGGTAGAAAAACCCAACAACAACCATAATTAGTAATAGTAATGATAATGTTAAAGGTGGCATCGGCAATAACCTAAAGGATAATGAAAGAAACGAACTGCTCTAAATAAATCTTTTTATACCTACGTAGCTGTGTGCGATTGTATGTTCTAGCAACGTTTTCGGTAACGAAAAAACTGCAACGAACATGACAGATAAATTCCCAAAACTCATCTCCCTCTAACACGAAAAAAAGGAATAGACGAAAAAAGCTTGATTGAAAACACTTAGAGATTATGTTTGTATAAAGGCCCGTAGTTCAATTTGGGTAACGGCAAAAACATGGCCATTAGTGTGTTTCATTATAGGTTTTAAGAGACGTTTCATTAACATCATCGCAAAACATGTCTGAAACATGTCCAGCAGAAGCGGTGAAATGGAAAGGGATTTGGAGAGAGAGAGAGAGAGAGAGAGAGAGAGAGAGAGAGAGAGAGAGAGAGTATCCCCCTAACCGTATGGTCGAATGGTCATTATACTTGAATGGATCGCTCGGTATGGAAATTACAATCAATTGGGGGAAGAGCGGAAGAAAAATGGGAAGGTATTCCTTTCTATATGATGACACTCTGTCGGTGCGTCCGTCTATTTTTATACACCATTTCTCTCTTTCTCTCTCACCCTGGCATTTCTCTTTTGATCTCTTTCTTTTGCAATTCTTTTTATTCCCCGCCAGATAAAAAAACACATCAAAGGGAATGTGAACACAAGCGTTTACACACATACCTGAGAATAAGTATTTATTTGTATATTCTGCGCATGTCTATGTGTTCGTTCTTTTGCATGAATATTTCACTTACGCACGCACAGACACTACTGTATACAGTATATATATGCATATGTGTGTATATATACATATATATATATCGTAAATATGTGTAGGCTCATGAACAGGTATTCATGAACATTAAAACACGGCAACTGCATGTATTCACGGGTATAAATGAATAAAGGCCCGTGTGATACTGAACTGCAGGTGTACTGGTGGCATATTTGTGTATGCGCCCTGTTAGTGCTCATAGGTACGTACCCCTAGTATCTATTTATGTACAGTGCAGGTGTACTGATAGCATACCAGTGCATGCTCTTAACTAATGTTAGTGTTTATGGTTACATACTGTACACCTAACATTCTTCCATTTATTGAAACGTACAGCACAGAGGCACTAATTGCATCTTAGCGCATGCGCCCTGTTAGTATTTATAGATAAATACACTGCAAGTGCAATAATGACATAACGCATGTGCCCTGCTAGGATTTATAGGTACATGCCCCCAGCATCTATCCATGTGTAGATACGTATAGCGTAGTTGCTCTATTAGCATTTCAGCTCATGCGCCCAGTTAGTGTTTATAGGTACATATCCCTAGCATCAATCTATTTATGGATATGCATAGTGCAGGAGCACTTATAGCATATCGGCGCATGCGCCGTATTAACCAAGATACCTACGAACCCGAAACTCACAGCAAAATTCAACTCGCAAGACGAGCTTAGCTTACTGATTAAAAAAATACTAAGTTGAAAATTTTGTGAAGCTGTAAAGGAGAAATAAATTATCACCATATTAGTAAATCAGCGGCATGCGCAGTGCCATTCACAGGCTCATTTACCTCTTTATTCGTAATCAAGATGTCAACAAAGTTCATACTCTCAGGGAAATTCAGTAAAATTTTACTGTGGGGGTAAGGGTTTCGTGATCAACAGATTCTAATATAGTATATATATACATATACACACACACATATATATATATATATATATATATATATATATATATATATATATATATATATATATATATATATATATATATATATATATATATATATTCAGCCAAAGTAGCAATAAACGTTTTAGCACTATGATAACATGGTGAGGATGGGTCTATTTCAACTCTGGTAAAATGCATCTGGACTCGACAACTAAATGTATGTATGAGCAGGAATGGGATTCTTAGTCGATAAGTGTTAAGGTTAGCCTCATTCTGACGCATCGACTGCGGGGTCGAATCTTTAATTGTTTCCTTATTGTGGGTCTAAAGCCCCATTCACACATTCACGTATCAGCCCACGCATGTTCACGCATGAATGGAAACTGGTAGTTGGCAACAGCTTGCGTAAGTACTACGAAAAAGTTCCGTAATGCGTATTTAAGATGCGTGGACACGCGGGGCGGAGTCGGGAGGTCGATCACGCACCATCCCAGCATGCGTGGGGAGCCACGTGCGTTTCGATATGTTCAAAAACGTGTCTGCTCACGTCATCCGTCATTTTTGCGTGGTTGCACACGCACCGCATGGTGCATCCGTGGCGCGGTCTGCACGCCTGCGGGACAATGGCGTGGTCCCATGCTGCTTTCCCGTTCCGCCAAAACCGCGTGGGTCCCCACAAGGTTCGGGAGTAGACGTGGCAACAGCGCCTCGCCCCCAGGACCTGAGACGATGAGGCAGCGCTGCGTCGGGTGTATAAAACAGCTTGCGGCGCGGATGCGGCTTCAGTTTTTTTTATATCTATTTTGTGTATGTGTCAATGTAAACAAATATATATATTTTGTATTATTGTATGTTTCCATGTAAATATTTCAGCATTAGTATAAGCATTAAACATAATTTAAAAATAACTTTTATTCAATGAACTAAAAACCATCAAAGTAACAAAATGAAGTAATAATAATCACACAATTAAGACACATGCAAACAACTATATAGTTGAAAATTAACTTATAGAAACAAATATCTATTTTTTTGTATTATTGTATGTTTCCATCTATATATCAGCATTAGTATAAACAATAAACATATAATAGAAAAGTAACTTCTATTCAATGAACTGCAAACCATGGAAGTAACAAAATGAAGTAAGAATAACAACAAAAATAAGGAGTAAGTGAAGGTATATTATATTAAAATAAAAAATAAAAAAAATCAGTACTTTCATATTATTAAGTTGTTCTTCACTACTGCTTGGTAATGGCCTATATAAAGGTATAAACCATTTCCAAATATTCAAAGTTATAATCTTCCCACGCCTTGGAGTAATGCACTTAGCCACATTGCAATGCATGTATTTGCTTCTGCGTTAAAAATGTCAGAGTGTATGATCCAGTGCTAAAAAAAAACATATGCAAACAAATATATAGTTGAAAATTAACTTATATAACAAATGTTTATTTTTGGTATTGTATGTTTCAGTGTATATATCATGATTGGTATAAACAATAAACATATAATTGAAAAATAACTTTTATTCAATGAACTAAAAACCATTATACTAATAAAATGAAGTAAGAATAATAGCACAAATAAGACATATGTAAAACAAATAAATGCATAAATACAAAGGAAAAGTAAACTGTATGGATATTAAAAATTTTGGAAGTCGACATACAAAGAGAAATTATTATAACAAATATAAATGTATGTTAACAGTAGTTCTCCTTATTTTCAATTGCAATGTAGGCCCTCACAGGTTCCACCAATACCATGCAGTGCACATACTCCACGACGGCCTCCATTACGTTTCTTTGATACTTCTTGCTACAGGGGGCGCTGAATGGCACTGCAAACACATGTGCACAGCACGGCCCTTTTGTACCTGGCGTATACCCGCCGATAATACGTGGGGATGTTTGAGGGTGTCGTGAGGTCATAACGCACAACGTTACACATCGGTATACGTGCGTGGGTGCTTGCTCTGCCACGCATTACATGTGGGGTGTGGCCTATTGTCGTGGCAGTTCCAAGCATCCCGTCTATCTTGCGCAGTGTGTAGCCTTAACACGCATTACTCCGACGTTATGGCGTCGTTATGTTGACTTACGGACGTCGGCCTTTGACACGTATCCACTTGATCGCGCCGACAAACCCTACAGTATAGCCACGTTTCACATGCGTGAACATGCGTGGGCTGATACGTGAATGTGTGAATGGGGCTTAAGGCTTTGCAGAGATAAGCGTATCCAAAAACGTGTGGAAATTGAGAAGTTAAGAAGTCATTGTGGCATTACATACACATTACATTAATGGTAAATAAATGACCAGTGTGTGTGTATATATATATATATATATATATATATATATATATATATATATATATATATATATATATATATATATATATTTACGAATTTCATTGGGGTTATATGATTTCTAGAGATTTTTACAGGCCGGCAATGGAAACTTTATTTATTTGGCCTTGGAGTTCTGACTTACGTAAAGGGAATCGTAAAAAAATAAAGAACAATGGGGGTGATTCAATGAGCTTAGGGCTCTACTTCATAAGGGAATGTTATGTAAACACCTTGGATAAATTAAGAAATTTTATTTACAGAAAAGAATCAAAAGGAAAATGGTTAAATGAATTATTAGGAGGCTTGCAACTCCTGAGGATCTTTCTACTGAAGTCTTGAATGATGGCGAGGCACAGTCCAAGATGAGTCCACAGCAATGGCCCTCTGCAATAGAGCGTTACACATTACACGCCAGTAAAGGAAAATATAACGCCTACAATGACTCTAGGCTGCACTGATGGTGCCGAGGACTCAAGGAATGAATGAACACTTTACACTTGAACACAGAACATTGGTAATGGCACGGGATAAAATGGCACAAGGATAGAGGTAGAATACTAGCACCCAGTAACACTTCTAAAGGGCAAACTGTCGTGACTGAAAAGCCTTTACTCGCACTTTACCATAGGGGAAGCAGGTCTCTGGCGAAGGATGACGAGGGACAATCACGTGTATGGCTATGCACACTATCACTTGGATGATCCACTCGAGGATGACTGTAGAGATGGTGACGAGTCTGAGTCGGGTGGAGGGGGGTGGGGGGCTCTCAGCACCTCTCACTCACGTACGATTTCTCTGGCCGGTTAACTGCTAATTGCCCACATTCAGCTCACTAATGCCCCGTGACTGACTGCCGAGATGTCTCCTGTCCTCTCCTTTTAAGGCCTCGACCGAGGGTAGTGACCGAATGCAAAGATCGGCCAAGTCTGGTGACCATGTGCAAAAGATGTGTCATTTGCCTGGCGTCCCGGCCATCTGTTTGCGTCTTCCCAGGTGTCCTGCGGAGAGACAATTCAGCCGGCTAAATCTTCCTTTAGAAAGGTTGTTTTAAGCAGCTTAGTTGGGCTAAGCTGCTTAAGGGAGTGGCACCCAGCCTCTTACCTTTGTCCCTTTCAACCATGCCATCTCAATATCTGTTTCAGGTAAAGAAAAGGGACAGATCGAACTGTTGATAACTTTAGTTTTGATATCTAGGTCAACTAGGAT
This sequence comes from Macrobrachium rosenbergii, assembly GCF_040412425.1. Lineage (NCBI taxonomy): Eukaryota > Metazoa > Arthropoda > Malacostraca > Decapoda > Palaemonidae > Macrobrachium > Macrobrachium rosenbergii. The sequence goes on from NC_089744.1 coordinate 58,015,699, forward strand.
CGGCTATGCAGCGACAATTCTACTTTCAATAACCAAGGGCAAATTATATATATATATATATATATATATATATATATATATATATGTGTGTGTGTGTGTGTGTGTGTTTTTGTATACACATATATATACATATATAAATAGACCTTTGACATCTCATTCAGTATAGCATAACAGCAGCTTACACTCAATGGGATGTATATATGATTAACGCACCCCCACTGACCCGGATTCGAACCTATAACTTTAGTTACGGTGACGTTGGCCTTTTGCTCTTAGAATTGGTATGAACCTTTCTTCAACCATGGCAGCTTAGGGACTTTGTATATAGGCTATATGTTTATTTCTAATTTTACAAATGACAGTTAATACTTTCAGATATTAAACCACAATCACCAGTTAAGATCGAATACACTGCACACTGGGAATAACTTCCACATAAAAGAAAAAATATTCTAATACCATCTGGATGAAAGTTATTTCCAAGGCCTACTGAATTCTATACTAGTGGGTCGCTATTTGTGCCCTAATATTTGAAACTGTAGATTGTTATGTCTGTATTTATGTATGTATGTGTGTGTTTCATCAACGTAGACTATTTGATACAAGCTCGGCATTTTTAGGACCAATATATATATATATATATATATATATATATATATATATATATATATATATATATATATATATATATGCTTGTCTTTCTCTCTCTCTCATATATATATATATATATATATATATATATATATATATATATATATATATATATATATATATATATATATATATATATATATATATATATATATATATATATATATATATATATATATATATATATACAGGTTATATAGAGAAAATAAAATTTTTTCATGGGTTAATGAAACAAATGGTAACAAACGACAAACAAAATGAGAGATACATCTGTATGCGAGCCCATAACGTACGTGTCATTGTGAGAATTCATGTACAGTCATACGGTATTAGTAGAGCAGTGTAAGATGATAGCCAAATTATCACGGTGTACCAGCAAATTTCGCCGCTGGCCATCGCACTCATGAGTGTTTGATAGCCATGTTTTGTATCCCCATCACAATCGTGATAGAAAATGGCCCTTGCACCAGGTTTTATATTGCATGTTATTTACGCATGGAATTGCCTTTATCTCCGATCGCATCAGAAGTAAATTACACCGAATCGCAATATTCATTTGTATCTGTTTTTCCCATTTAAAGCCATCTCTCTCTCATCCAGCAGCTCTTCCATGACTGAAGCAGCAGGGTTAAGGGACAACGTATAACCAATTGTGGAAACAAGAATAGTAAAGTATTGATGTTATCAGTTCAAATGGGGTTTACGTACAGAAATTATGAGCCTAAATAGACTCGTTAGGTGGTTATACAGGAACTGTGCATTGTGAGGACAGTATTAAGTCAAAATCAGATGTCAAATTTTCATTTTATTCTCATGGGACACTACGGTCTTGTATGACTTGCTCTGATCTTGAAGCCAGCCTTAGCTCTTTGAGGCGATGCTATTACGTTGCTAGAAAATGACAGAAAGTATGTTCTTGTGATACTGTTTTAAGTTGCACTGATGGAGCATTTAATTATTATTCTTTTTGCCTAGGGCATGACTCGGAGGATGATTCAAGTGCTTAGAAGGATAGAAATTTCAAGTTGTAGATTCATGGACGCTGGAAACATAGATATTATAAAAGCAGGATCCTGTGAAATAAAACAAAGATTCACTCTCCACTCTACTGTTATGTACAGTTGCATAAAAATTTTAATTACAAAGTATAATTTCAATAATTGCTGAAAGCTACTATTCCCTTTTCAATTGAAAATGAAGACTCATCATAGTATTCTTAAATTACCATTATGCACCACTCAAAATGTGCTTTTTACAGGAACTATTAATCTCATGATAAAGCAACACAACTGTGATTTTAAAAAAGTCTCAAATAAGAAACCTTACGAAAGAAGGTAAATCTTTCACTTAGATAAAAAAATAATGGAGAGAATATATATATATATATATATATATATATATATATATATATATATATATATATATATATATATATATATATATATATATTACATACACATATATATTCTATATAAAATATATATATATATATATATATATATATATATATATTATATATATATATATATATATATATATATATATATATATATATATATATATATATATATATATATATATATATATATATATATATATATATATATATATTACACACACATATGCTCTTCTAAAAACTATATGTTAAAAAAGGATAAATACATCAAGCCCCGTTTCTGGTCTAATTGATTTTTCTTTTATAAACTAAGTGTTATGTTTTGAGGTGAATTATTATAAAAGGAAACGTTACACGAGTTACTAGAAGCGTGCACTTATTGCCACTAATAGTAAAAATAATGAAAATAATAATATAAAATAAAAAAAGGACGAAACGTCTAATAACTTCAGATATTTAAATGAAAATACATCTCTAACAAGGGCAACAGCAAAAATGTTCGCAGTCACGATGTCGGTTTTAATAATCATATAATAAGTTTGGTTGTATGGGTAAAAAGTCTCAAATTTACATTTTGCTGTTGTAGCACCTTTCTAGGTCTTAAAAAACCTCCACAGATTTTTTTATTACAAGAAAAAATTGTACTACATTGTTTCCTACCATATGTGATTAACTTTATATCACCTCTTGTAACGAACAGGTTATGAAGGAAAAGGCAGCGATTAGGCAGGCGCAGGCAGCCTAAGGGTGGAGAATTCACATAGTTTGGAGCCCTGACAACCGTAACCTAGTCGCGACTTTCTGCTAGAAGATTGGAGATGGTACTTGCTAGTAGCGGCAAACCTGCATGTCTTCCATATTTCTCGTTCAGTTCTCCTTTGATTTAGGTACGATACTGCTGTAACATAATTTTGGTTGCTATATAACTTCTTTCCGTAAACATGTGACACAGTGTAGATTTTCTGTTATTGTAGCCTTCCTTTATCATCAAATTCAAACGTAACTTACTACTTTCAACAGTATAATGCAAATGCAGATAATTACAAAAATACTCCAGGTACCGATTCTACATGGCATTACTGATTACGGTGACTAGGCGTATAGTTGTTCAGGGGTTTGGTTGAGTGAGATTTCTAATTGCACACACACACACACACACACACACACACACATATATATATATATATATATATATATATATATATATATATATATATATATATATATATATGTGTGTGTGTGTGTGTGTATATAATTACACTTAAAATTATCGTGACCAATTATGCACCTTTATAGGTCATAGTATATGTATGTATGTTTGTGATCTACTATAGCTCTGTTTTTTACTTGCGTTGCAATGAGAAAGTTTTTTATTTCTATTTATCAACAAACATTCAACACGATGCTTGCATGGACGAATAAATGAGTTTTTGTTTGTGTCTGGTACAGATTTCTACTTACATCTCAAATAGTGCATACTTTTGAGAGAGAGAGACAGAGAGTGCATTTTATTGTTTTCATAGCAACTATGTTGTTCATTTAATTGATATCGGCGTCAATGACCCAGTTGTAACGATGCCAGATAACTCAAAATCATTCATTCATTGTCATTATTACCTTACATTACTCACTGCTTTCATATAATTCACATAATTTCTTTATTTTTTCTACTTTGCAGCCCCAGTTCAAGTTGGAAGTAAAAAGAAAAAAGAAATACAAATATATATATATATATATATATATATATATATATATATATATATATATATATATATATATATATATTCTTCCGTTTCACTTTCATCGTTGGACATGATGGAACATAAAGGCCGCAGCGTTTTCGTGCTGAAAGGTCCTTGCCAGTGGAAAAAGTATACCTTAGTTTAACCAGACCACTGAGCTGATTAACAGCTCTCCTAGGGCTGGCCCGAAGGATTAGATTATTTCATTTTACGTGGCTAAGAACCAATTGGTTACCTAGCTACGGACCTACAACTTATTGTGGAATCCGAAAGCATGAAGCTAAAAAAGCTGGGTAGCGTGTAATGTCTGTCCATCCAGTAACTGCATCGCGCAGTGCTGATCTTTTTGCAATGAGAGAGCTTGATTTGAGAAAGCTGAAACTTGGATTTGTCACAACACAAAAGCAAAGTAAGCCACATACGATGAGAGAGACCTTAGAGAAGCAATGTGACTCGGAAATGGTCGCGCTGGTTTGTGGCTTAGAGCACAGGAAAAGAACTGGGGTAAAAATTAACGGGGATAAAAAATAATAAATTAACATGGATTAAAAAAGCATAGTAAAAAATAACAAGAGGTAAATATAACGGGGTAATAATTAACAGATGGTAAAAAATAACGGTAAAAATTGATAGGGGTAAAAATTAATAAGGGTAAAAAATACAAGGGGGTAAAAATTAGCAGGGGGTAAAAAATAACATGGCTAAAAATTAACAAAGGGTAAAAATTAACAAGGGATAAAATAAAAGGGTAAAAAATAAGAATCGTAAAAATTAACAGAGCATAAAAATTAATGGGATAGAAAATAACAAGCAGTAAAAATTAAGAGGATAAAAAATAATGGGGTACAAATTAATAAGGGATAAAAAATAACAGAGGGTAAAAATAACAGGGGAGTAAAAATTACCAGGGGGTAAAAAATAACAGGGGTTATAAATTAACAGGGGTAAAAATTAACAGTGGGTAAACAATAATGGGGTAAAAAATATGGGTAAAAATTAACATAAGTAAAAATTAACAGTGGGTAAAAAATAACGGGGTAAAAAATATCGGGTAAAATTAACAGGGTTTAAAAAATAATACTGGGTTGAAAACAATTGGGAGTAAAAGTTAACAGGGGTAAAAATTAATGGGTAAAACATAACGGGTCAAAAAAAACATGGCTAAAAATTATCAGGGGGTAAAAATTAAAAAGGGGCTAAAAATAACAGGGTGAAATATAACGGGGTAAAATTAACAATGGGTAAAAAATAACGGGTAAAAATTAACAGGGGGTAGAAAAATAAGAGGGTGTAAAAATTAACAGGAGTAAATAATATTAGGTAAAAATTAACAGTGGGTAAAGAAATAACAAGAGATAAAAAATAATCAGGGTAAAAAATAATGGAGTAAAAATAACAGGAAATATAAAATAACGGGGGTAAAAAATAACAAAGGGAAAAAATTAACAGGGGGTAAAAATAACAGGGTAAAAAAACAAGCGGTTTAAATTAACATGGATACAAGAGGTAAAAACTAACAGAGGGTAAAAATTAACGGTTAAAAATTGAGAGGGTAAAAATTAACAGGGATAAAAAATAATAGCGAGTAAAAAAATAACAGGGTAAAAAATAAGTGAATAAAAATTAACAAGTAAAAATTTATAGGGCGTAAAAAATAATATGGGTAAAAATCAACATGGGGTTAAAATTAACGGGGTAAAAAAAAGGGCTGAAAAATAACGGTGTAAAAATTAACAGGTAAAAATAACAAGGTTTAAAAATTAACAGGGGGTAAAAAATAACAGGGTAAAAAAATAACGGGGTAAAAATTATGGGGGTTAAAAGTAACAGGGTAAAAAAATAACAAGGGGTAAAAATTAACGGGGGTAAAAAATAATAGGTGGTAAAAATTAACGGTGTAAAAATTAAAAGGGTAAAAATACCAGGTGGTAAAAATTAACGGGTAAAAACAATGGCTAAAATAGGGGTAAAAATTAACAAGGGGCAAAACAGCATGGTGTAAAAACTAATAGGGGGTAAAAATTAAAATAGGTAAAAATACCATGGGATAAAAAATAACGGGTAAAACATAACAGGGCCAAAAATAAATAGGGGTAAAAATTAACAAGGAGTAAAAAATAAGGGGGGGTAAAAAAGGATTAAAAATTAATAGGGGCTAAAAATAACGGGGTAAAAATTAACGGGAAAAATTAACGGGGTAAAATAATAATGGGTGGTAAAAATGACAGGTGGTATAAATAATATGGGGGGAAATTAACACGGGGTAAAAAATAATGGGCTAAAAGCACCAAGGGGATAAAAACTAACGGGGTAAAAAATAAAGGATAAAAATTATTAGGGGTAAAAAATAATGGGCTAAAAAAATAATACGTAGTAATATATAACAGGGCAAAAATTAACGGGATAAAAAATAATAGGGGCTAAAAAATAACAGGGGGTGAAAACTAACAGGGGGTAAAAAATAAGTGGATAAAAATAAACAAGTAAAAATTTACAGGGGGTAAAATATAACATGAGTAAAAATCAACATGGGATAAAAAATAAATGCTAAAAAATAACGGGGTAAAATTTACAGGTAAATATAAAGGGTAAAAACAGCAAGGGGGTAAAAAATAACAGAAGGTAAAAAATAACTGGGTAAAAATTAACAGGGTTAAAAAATAATGTGGTAAAAATTAACAAGGGGTAAAAAATAATGGGATAAAATAACGGGGGTAAAAATGAATGGGGGTTAAAAGTAAGTGTTAAAAATAACAAGGGGTAAAAATTAACGGGGATACAGTGAGTAAAAAATAACGGGATAAAAAATAATACGGGGAAAATAAGGAGCAAAAATACCATAAAGATAAAATAACAGGGGGTAAAAAATAATGGGGTAAAATTTTAATGGGGGTAAAAATAATAGGGGGTAAATATTAATAGGGGTAAAAATTAACAGTAGGTAAAAATTAACAAGGGTAAATATCAATAGGGGGTAAAAATTAACAGGGGTAAAAATTAACATGGGGTAAAAATTAACAGGGGTAAATATTTATGGGGGATAAAAATTAACAGGGGGTAAAAATTAGCGGGGGTAAAGATTACCAGGAGGTAAAAAATAACGGGGTAAAAAATAACATAGCTAAAAATTAACTAATGGTAAAAAAATATGGGTAAAAAAATATGGGTAAAAAAATAAGAGGTAAAAAATAATGGATAAAAGTTAACGGGGTAAAAATTTAGAGGGTAAAAAATAATGGAAAAAATAACAAGGGGTAAAAATTTACAGAGTTAAAAAATAACAAGAGTAAGCATTAACAAGGGTAAAAATGACAGGGGAAAAAATAACATGGGTAAAAGAAAATAGGGTGTAAATAATAACGGGTTAAAAATAACAAGGGGTAAAAATTAAAAGGGGGGTAAAAAATAAGGGGGTGTAAAAATTAAGAGGGGTAAATAATAAGAGGGTAAAAAAATAACCATGGGGTAAAAAATAACAAGGGGTAAAAGTTAAGAGAGGGTAAAAAATAATGGGTAAAAGTTAATTGGGGTTAAAAATAACGGGATAAAAATAACAGGGTAAAAATTAACATGGGGTAAAAATAATAGGGAGAAAAATTACATGGGGTAAAAATAACAAAAATTAACAAGGGTAAAAATTAACAAGGTAAATAATAAAAGGGGTAAAAATTAACGTGTAAAAATTACGAGGGTAAAATATAACAGGGATAAAAATTAACTGGGGGTAAATAATAATGGGGTAAAAAAGAACATGGGTAAAAATTAACATAAGTAAAAATTAACAGAGGGTAAAAAATGCCGGGTAAAATTAACAGGGGTAAAATATAACGGGTCAAAAATAACATGGCTAAAAACGGGGAAAAATTAACAGGGGGTAAAAATAACAGAGGGCGAAATATAACGGGGTAAAAATTAACAAGGGGTGAAAAATAATAGGAGGTAAAAATTAACAGGGGTAAAAAATAAGAGGGTGTAAAAATTAACAGGAGTAAATAATATTAGGTAAAAATTAACAGTCGGTAAAAGATAACAGGGGATAAAAAATAACAGGGAGTAAAAATAACAGGAAATATAAATAACAGGGGGTAAAAAATAACAAAGGGAAAAACTAACAGGGTAAAAATAACAGGGGGTAAAAAATAACAAGGGTTAAAAATTAACGGGGATACAAGGGGTAAAAATTAACAGAAGGTAAAAAAAAACGGGTAAAAATTAACAGTTAAAAATTACGCGAGGGTAAAAATTAACGGGATAAGAAATAATAGGGGGTAAAAAATAACGGTAAAAATAATGGGTAAAAAATAACAGTGGATAAAAATGAACAAGTAAAAATTTACAGGGGGTAAAAATAACGAGGGTAAAAATCATCAAGGGTTAAAATTAACAGGGGGTAAAAAAAGGCTAAAAGATAACGGTGTAAAAGTTAACTGGGGTAATAATGAAGAGGGCAAAAATAACAAGGGGGTAAAAATTAACAAGGGGTAAAAAATAGCAGGAGATAAAAAATAACAAAGTAAAAAATAACAGGGTAAAAAATAATGGGGTTAAAAATTATGGGAGGGGTGTTAAAAGTAACAGGGTAAAAGATAACAGGGGGTAAAAATTAAGAGGGTGTTAAAATTAAAAGGGTAAAAAAGACAGGGGTAAAAAATAACAGCTTAAATTTAATAGGGGGTAAAAATTAACAAGGGGATAAAATAGCAAGGTGTAAAAAATAGTAGAGGGTAAAAATTCCAGGGTGTAAAAAAATAACAGGGATAAAAAATAACATGGTCAGAAATTAATAGGGGTAAAAATAAACAAAGGGGTAAAATAACAAGGTGTAAAAAATAACGGGGTAAAAATTAACAAATGGTAAAAAATGGGGTAAAAACTAACAGGGAGTAAAATAACGGAGTAAAAATTAATAGGGGCTAAAAATAATTGGAAAAAATAACAGGGGTAAAAAATGAGTAGGGGGTAAAAATTAACAGGGGATAAAAATATGTAGATGGTAAAAATAACAGGTCAACAAATAATGGGTGGTGGAAATGAAAAGGAGTATAAATAATAAGGGGGAAAATTAACACGGGGTAAAAAATAACAGGGGTTAAAAATAATGGAGTAAAAATTAACAGGGGTAAAAATAATGGGCTAAAAATAATAGGGGGTAAAAATAACAGGGTAAAAATTAACAGGGGGTAAAAATTAACAGGGGACAAAAAATAATAGGGGTAAAAAAATGACAGGGTAAAATATAAGTGGATAAAAATTAACAAGTAAAAATTTTGCAGGGGGTAAAATGAGTAAAAAATCAACACAGGGTTAAAGTTAACGGGGTAAAAAATAACGGTAAAATTTAACAAGGTAAAATATAAGTGGGTAATAATAATATAGGGGTAAAAAATAACAGTAGGTAAAATATAACAGGGTAAAAATTAACAAGGTAAAAAATAACGGGGTAAAAATTAATGGGAGGTAAAAGTAACGGTGTTGAAAATAACAATTTGTAAAAATTAACAAGGGGTAAAAAATAACGGGGTAAAAAAACAAGAGGGTAAAAATAGCAAGGGGTAAAAACAGCAGGGGGAAAATTAACAGGGGGTAAAAATTAACAAGGAGTAAAAATTAATGGGGTAAAAAATAACAGGGGTAAAAATTAACATGGGTAAAAATAAGAGGGGGTAAAATTAACAAAGGTTAAAAAATATCAAGGGGTAAAAAATAAGAATGGGTAAAAATTGACAGCAGGTAAAAATTAACGGGGTAAAGATTAACAGGGGGTAAAAATTAATGGGGTAAAAATTAACCAGGGGTAAATATTAACATGGTGTAAAAATAAATAGGGGGTAAAAATAAGTGTGAAAATTAACAGGGTGAAAAATTAGCATGGGGTAAAAAATAACAGGGGGGTAAAATTTAACATGGGTAAAAAATAGGGGGTAAAATTTAAGATGGGTAAAAATAACAGGAGTAATAATGAACAGGGGGGAAAAATAACAAGGGAGTAAAAATTAATGGGGTTAAAATTAACGGGGTTAAAATTAACACGGGGTAAATATTAACAGGGGATAAAAATTAACAGGGAGTAAAAAATAAAAGGGGGTAAAAATTAGCAGCAGGTTAAAAATAACTGCAGTTAAAAATAAGAGGTGGTAAAAAATACCATGGGGTAAAAATTAATAGGTGGTAAAAAGTAACAGGGGTAAAAAATAACATGACGAAAAATTAACAGGGGGTAAAAATTAAGAAGGGGTAAAATAACAGGGTGAAAATAACAAGGGGTAAAAAATAACAGTGGTAAAAATTAATGGGGTAAAAAAAAAGGTGTAAAAATTAGGAGTAAAAATAATAGGGGTAAAATATAACACTGGGTAAAAATTAAGTGGGTAAAAAAATAACAGGAGGAAAAAAATAACATGGGTTAAAAAAAGGGCGTAAAAAGTAATAGGGAATAAAAAATAACAGGGTAAAATAATAATGGGGTAAAAATTATCAAGGGGTAAAAAATCACGGGGGGTAAAAATTAATGTAAAAAATAACAGAGGGTAAAAATAACAAGGGGTAAAAATTAACAGGGAGTAAAAATAACAGGGGATAAAATTAACAGGGGGTAAACATTAACAAGGGATAAAAATTAATGTCTTAAAAACAGCAAGGGGTAAAAATTAACGGGGTAAAAATTAAGAGGGGGTAAAAAATATGAATGGGTAAAAATGTCTTAAAAAATAACAAGGGGTAAAATTAACAAAGGGTAAAAATTAACGGGGTTAAAAATATGAATGGATAAAAATTGACGGAGTAAAAATTAACGGATGGTAAATATTAACATGGGATAAAATAGAGGGAAAAAATAACAAGGGGTAAAAATTAACAGGGTGTAAAAATTAGCATGGGCTATAAATTAAAAGGGGCAAAAAATAACGGGGTAAAAATTAACATGGGTAAAAATAACAGGGGTAAAAATGAACAGGGGGTAAAAAATAACATGGGAGTAAAATTAACGGGGGTAAAAATTAACATGGAGTAAATATTAACAAGTGTTAAAAATTCACAGGGGTACAAATAAAACGGGGTAAAAATAACAGGGGGTAAAAATTAACAGGAGACAAAAAAGAATTGGTAAAATATAACAGGGGTAAAAAGAAACATGGCTAAAAATTAACAGGGGGTGAAAATAACAGCAATAGAAAATAACATGGGTTACAAATGGCAGGTGTAAAAAATAACAAGGTAAAAATAAAAGGGGGTAAAAATTAACAGGGTGTAAAAATTTACATAGGGTAAAAAATAACAAGGGGTAAAAGTTAACAGCGGGTAAAAAATAATGGAGTAAAAATTTACAAGGGGTAAAAAATGACAGGGGTAAAAAATAACAGGGGGAAAAATAATAAGGTAAAAATTAACAGAGGGTAAAAAGTAACAAGGGGTAAAAATTAGCAGGGAGTAAAAAATAACGGGGCAAATAATAATGAGGTAAAAATTAACAAGGGGTAAAAATTGACAGGGGTAAAAAATTAATGGGATAAAAAATGACATAAAAAATAACGGTGTAAAAAATAACAGGATAAAAATAATGGGTAAATATCAACAAGCATAATAAATAACAAGGGATAAAAAATAACAAGGGGTCAAAATTAACAGGGGTACAAATAACGGGGTAAAAATTAGCACGGGTAAAAAATAACATGATGTAAAAATAACAAGGGGGTAAAAAATAATGGAGTAAAAATTTAATGAGGGGTAAATAACAACAGGGGTAAAAATATGGGTAAATATTAACATAAGTAAAAATTAACTGGGGATAAAAAATAACGGAGTAAAAATTAACGGGTAAATAATAACACAAGGTAAAAATTAACAGCGGGTAAAAAGTAAATGGGTAAAAATTAACATGAATGAAAATTAATGGGGTAAAAAATAACGTGGTAAAAATTAACAGGGGTAAAAAATAACAAGGGATAAAAATTAACTGGGGGTAAAGATTAACAGGCGTGAATAATAACAAGGGGTAAAATTAACAGGGTGTAAAAAATAACAGGTAAAAATTAACGGGGTAAAAAATAACCAGGGGTAAAAATTGACAGGGGGTAAAAATTACCATGGGCTAAAAATTAATGAGTAAAAATAACGGTAAGAAATAATACGGGTTAAAAAATAATGGGGTAAAAATTAACAGGTGGTAAAAATAATGGAGTAAAAATTAACAGGGTACAAAAAACAATAGGGGGTAAAAATTAACAGGTAAAAATTAATAGGGCAGAAAATAACAGGGGTAAAAAATAACATGGGCATAAATCAACCTGGGGTAAAAAATTAACAAGATAAAAAATACCAGCGGGTAAAAATAAGAAAAGGTAAAAATTAAAGGGGGAAATAATGGTAAAAATTAAAAGGTGAAAAATAATGGGGTAAAAATTAACAGGGGGTAAAAAGTGATGGAGTAAAAAATAACAAGGGGTAAAAATAACAAAGAGTAAAAATTAACGGGGTACAAAATAATGGGCTAAAAATATTAGGGGGTAAAAATAACAGGCGGTAAAAAATAACAGGGCAAAAATTAACAGGGGATAAAAAATAGTAGGGGTAAAAAATAACAGGGATAAAAAATAGTAGGGGTAAAAAATAACAGTGTAAAATCTAATAGGATAAAAATTGACAAGTAAAAATTTTGCAGCGGGTAAAATATAACGAGTAAAATTCAACATGGGGTTAAAGTTAACAGGGGTAAAAATAACTGGGTAAAAATTAACAGGGTAAAATATAAGTGGGTAAAAATAATATGGGGGTAAAAAATAACAGTAGGTAAAATATAACGGTAAAAAATAACGGGGTAAAAATTAACAAGGTAAAAAATAATGGGGGTTAAAAGTAACGGTGTTAAAAATAACGGGGTAAAAATAACAAGGGGTAGTAAAAACAGCAGGGAAAAATTAACAGGGGGTAAAAATTAACAAGGGGTAAAAATTAATGGGGTAAAAAATAACAGGGGGTAAAAATAACAAGGGGTAAAAATTAACATGGGTAAAAATAACAGGGGGTAATATTAATCAGGGGTAAAAATTAACAAAGGTTAAAAAATAACAGTGGGTAAAAAATAAGAATGGGTAAAAATTAACAGCAGGTAAAAATTAATGGGGTAAAGATTAACAGGGGGTAAAAATTAACTGGGGGTAAATATTAACATGGTGTAAAAAATAAATAGGGGGTAAAAATAACTGTAAAAATTAACAGGGTGGAAAAATTAGCATAGGGTAAAAATTAAAATGGGTAAAAAAATAACAGGGGGTAAATTTTAACATGGGTAAAAAATAACAGGGGTAATAATGAACGGGGGAATAACAAGGGAGTAAAAATTAATGGGCGTAAAAATTAACAGGGGTAAAAATTAACATGGGGTAAATGTTAACAGGGGATAAAAATTAACAGTGGGTAAAAATTAACAGGTTAAAATTAACAGGGGGTAAAAATTAACAGCAGGTTAAAAATAACTGGGGTTAAAAATAAGAGGGGGTAAAAATTAACATGGGTTAAAAAATACCATGGGGTTAAAATCAATAGGTGGTAAAAAGTAACGGGTAGAAAATAACATGACTAAAAATTAACGGGGTAAAAATTAAGAACGGCTAAAATAACGGAGTAAAAAATAACAAGGGGTAAAAAATAATAGCGGTAAAAATTAATGGGGTAAAAAATAAAAGGTGTAAAAATTAGGAGTAAAAAAATAAGGGGTAAAAAATAACACTGGGTAAAAATTAAGTGGGTAAAAAATAACAGGATGTAAAAAATAACATGGGTTAAAAAATAATGGAGTAAAAAATAATAGGGTAAAAAAATAATAGAGTAAAAATTATCAAGGGGTAAAAATTAATGTGGTAAAAAATAACAGGGGGTAAAAATAACAAGGGATAAAAATTAACAGGGTGTAAAAATAACAAGGGATAAAATTAACAGGGGTGAACATTAACAAGGGGTAAAAATTAATGTCTTAGAAAATAGCAAGGGGTAAAAATTAACGGGGTAAAAATAACAAGGGTTAAAAACTAACAGGGTAAAAATAACAGGGGATAAAATAAAAAAAAATTAATGTCTTAAAAAAATAACAAGGGGTAAAAATTAACATGGGGTAAAAATAATGGGGTAATAATATCAAGGGGTAAAAAATTAACAAAGGGTAAAAATTAACGGATGGTAAATATCAACATGGGATAAAATAAATAGAGGGTAAAAATAACAAGGAATAAAAATTAACAGGGTGTAAAAATTAGCATGGGGTAAAAATTAACATGGATAAAAATAACGGGTAAAAATGAACAGGGGGTAAAAAATAACAAGGGAGTAAAATTAACGGGGGTAAAAATTAACATGGAGTAAATATTAAGAAGGGATAAAAATTCACAGGGGGTACAAATAACAAGGGGTAAAAAATAACGTGGTAAAAATTAACTGGAGATAAAAAAGAATGGGTAAAATATAACAGGAGTAAAAAGTAACATGGCTAAAAATTAACGGGGTGAAAATAACAGCAGTGAAAAATAACATGGGTTAAAAATGGCAGGGGTAAAAAATAACAAGGTAAAAATAACAGGGGGTAAAAATTAACAGGGTGTAAAAATTTACATGGGGTAAAAAATAACAAGAGGTAAAAATTAACAGAGGGTAAAAGATATTGGGGTAAAAATTAACAAGGGGTAAAAATGACAGGGTAAAAAATAACAGAGGGTAAAAAGCAACAAGGTAAAAATTAACAGAGGGTAAGAAGTAACAAGGGGTAAAAATTAGTAGGGGATAAAAAAATAACAGGGGGTAAAAATTAACAAAGGGTAAAAATTAATGGGGTAAAAAATAAGAATGGGTAAAAATTAACGGATGGTAAATATTAACATGGGATAAAATAAATAGAGGGTAAAAATAACAAGGGGTAAAAATTAACAGGGTGTAAAAATTAGCATGGGGTAAAAATTGAAAGGGGGTAAAAATAACGGGGTAAAAATTAACATGGATAAAAATAACAGGGATAAAAAATAACAAGGGAGTAAAATTAACGTGGGTAAAAATTAACATGGAGTAAATATTATCGTGTTAAAACATTCACAGGGGGTACAAATAACAAGGATAAAAAATAACGGGGTAAAAATTAACTGGAGATAAAAAAGGATGGGTAAAATATAACGGGTAAAAAGTAACATGGCTGAAAATTAACTGGGGGTAAAAAGTAACGGGGTGAAAATAACAGCAGTGAAAAATAACATGGGTAAAAAATGGCAGGGGTAAAAAATAACAAGGTAAAAATAACAGGGGGTAAAAATTAACAGGATGTAAAAATTTACATGGGGTAAAAAAAAATAACAAGGGGTAAAAATTAACAGGGGGTAAAAATGACAGGGTAAAAAATAACAGGGGGCAAAAAGTAACAAGGTAAAAATTAACAGAGGGTAAGAAGTAACAAGGGGTAAAAATTAGTAGGGGATAAAAAAATAACAGGGGGTAAAAATTAACAAAGGGTAAAAATTAATGGGGTAAAAAATAAGAATGGGTAAAAATTAACGGATGGTAAATATTAACATGGGATAAAATAAATAGAGGGTAAAAATAACAAGGGGTAAAAATTAACAGGGTGTAAAAATTAGCATGGGGTAAAAATTGAAAGGGGTAAAAAATAAAGGGGTATAAATTAACATGGAGAAAAATAACAGGGATAAAAATGAACGGGGTAAAAAATAACAAGGGAGGAAAATTAACGTGGGTAAAAATTAACATGGAGTAAATATTATCATGTGTTAAACATTCACAGGGGGGTACAAATAACAAGGATAAAAAATAACGGGGTAAAAATTAACTGGAGATAAAAAAGAATGGGTAAAATATAACAGGGGTAAAAAGTAACATGGCTAAAAATTAACTGGGGGTAAAAAGTAACGGGGTGAAAATAACAGCAGTGAAAAATAACATGGGTAAAAAATGGCAGGGGTAAAAAATAACAAGGTAAAAATAACAGGGGGTAAAAATTAACAGGGTGTAAAAATTTACATGGGGTAAAAAAAAATAACAAGGGGTAAAAATTAACAGGGGGTAAAAGATAATGGGGTAAAAATTAGCAAGGGGTAAAAAATGGCACTGGGTAAAAAATAACAGGAGGTAAAAAATAACAAGGTAAAAATTAACAGAGGGTAAAAAGTAACAAGGGGTAAAAATTAGCAGGGGATAAAAAATAACGGAGTAAAAATTAACAAAGGGTAAAAAATATGGGTAACAATTAACATGAGTTAAAATTAACCGGGGGTAAAAAATAACAGGTGTGAAAATTAATGGGATAAAAAATGACAGGTAAAAAATAACAGGGGTAAAAAATAACAGGATGAAAAATAACGGGTAAAAAATAACGGGTATACATCAACAGCGTAAAAAATAACAAGGGATAAAAATTAAAGGAGGTAAAAAAATAACAAGGGGTAAAAATTAGCAGGGGTAAAAAATAACGGTGTAAAAAACAGGTGGTAAAAATAATGGGGTAAAAATTTAATGAGCGGAAAATAATAACAGGGGTAAAAATAGGGGTAGATATTAACATGAGTAAAAATTAACTGGGGGTAAAAAATAACAGGGAGTAAAAATTAACAGGGGTAAAAATAACATGGGTAAAAATTAACAGCGAGTAAAAAGTAACAGGGGGTAAAAATTAACATGAAAAATTAATGGGGTAAAAAATAATGTGGTAAAAATTAACAGGGGTAAAAATAACAAGGATAAAAATTAACAGGGATTAAAAATTAACAGGCGTAAATAATAAGAGGTAGAAATTAACATGGTGTAAAAATAACGGGTAAAAATCAACAGGGGGTAAAAATTAACAGGGGTAAAAATTAACAGGGGTAAAAATTAACATGGGCTAAAAATTAACGGGTAAAATTAACAGGGTAGGAATTAACATGGGTTAAAAAATAATGGGGTAAATATTAAAGGGTAAAAATTAACAGGTGGTAAAAATAATGGAGTAAAAATTAACAGGGTATAAAAAATAGGGGTATGATTTAACAGGTAAAATTAACAGGGCAAAAAATAATGGGTAAAAAATAACATGGGCAAAAATCAACCTGGGGTAAAAAATAAACAGGGTAAAAATTAACAAGGGATAAAAAATAAGTGGGTAAAAATAACAGGAGGTAAAAATTAACGGGGGAAAAGTAATGGTAAAAATTAATAGGAGGTAAAAAATAATGGGGTAAAAATTAACGGGGGTAAAAAGTAATGGTGTAAAAAAATAGCAGGGGGTAAAAATTAACAGGCGCAAAAAATAACGGGGAAAAATTAACAGGGGTAAAAAATAACTGGGGTAAAAAATAACAGGGGGTAAAAATTAACAGGAGGTAAAATTAACAGGGGCAAAAAATAACATGGCTAAAAATTAACAAGGGGTAAAAATTAAAAAGGGGTAAAAAATAATAGGGGGCGAAAATAACATGTTAAAAATAACAGGGGGTGAAAAATAACGGGGTAAAAACTAACAGAGGGTAAAAAACAACAGGGGGTAAAAAATAACAAGGGGTAAAAAATAACCGGGGGTAAAAATTAACAGGGGGTTATAAATTATGGGGTAAAAATTAACAATGGGTAAATAATAACAGGTGTAAAAACTATGGGTAAAAATTAATGAGTAAAAATTAACAATGGTGAAAAAATAAATGGTAAAATTAACATGAGTAAAAATTAACTGGGAGTAAAAAATAACAGGGAGTAAAAAATAACGGTAAAAATTAACAAGGTGTAGAAAATAACAAGGGCTAAAAATTAACGGGATAAAAACAAGGGCTAAAAATAAACGGGCTTAATAATAATGGGGGAAAATTTAACGGGGTATAAATTAACAGGGTAAGAAATAATAGAGTAAAAAATATCTGTAAAAATTAATGGCAAGAAATAATAGGGGGTTAAAATTAGTAGGGGGTAAAAAATAATGGGTAAAAAATATGGGTAAAAATCAAGAAGGGGTAAAAATTAACAGGGGGTAAAAAATAATGGGGTAAAAATTAATAGGGGTAAAAAATAACGGGTTAAAATCAACAGGGGGTTAAAAATTAACAGGGGTAAAAAATAACAGGGGGTAAAAATTAAAAGCAGATTAAAAAAAGTAACAGTAGGTAACTATAATGGGTAAAAAATAACAGGGGTAAAAATTTTTAGGGGGTAAAGAATAATGGGGTAAAAATAACATGGGGTAAAAATTAACAGTAAGTACAAAAGATAAGTGAGTAAAAATAACGGGGTAAAAATTAACGGGGTATAAAATAACGGGGTAAAAATTAACAGGGGTTAAAAAATAACAAGGGGTAAAAATTAACAGAAGGTAAAAAATAACGGGGTAAAAATAAACCGGGGGTAAAAAATTAACAGAGGGTAAGAAATAACAAGGGGTAAAAATTAACAGGGGATAAATATAATGGAGTAAAAATTAACAGTGAGTACAGATTAGCAGGGGGTAAAAATTAACAAGGAGTAAAAGTTAACGGGCTTCATTTGAAGAACTGATTGCAATTCGGCCATATTGCAGTGAGACAACATGGCCTGAGTTGTAGGGTTATAGATATAAGTTGTTTCTGGGGGGTCAAACGGACTTTTCCTTGAAACTGAAAAAATACAGCCTACTGGCAAGCAAGTGATGACTATACATGGAAAATAGCCATATTTGAACAATTCATTACAATTTGGCTATATAGCAGTGGGCCAGAAATGGCCCGGATGTTAAGGCCTTGGGTGTTTTTGGGGGTCAAACAGACTTTTCCTAATGGCAAGCAATTGATGGAAGGAAAATGACCACACGTACAATTTATTGAACTTCAGCCACATTACAGCGGGCCAAAAATGGCCGGATTAGTTGTTTTTTTGGGGGTCAAATGGTTTTTTACTTGAAACAGAAAAATCATGCCTAATGGCAAGCAATTGATCACTATGCATGGAAAATGGCCACATTTGGACAATTGATTGAAATTCAGCCATATTTCAGGAGCCAAAAATGGACCGAAGGGTAAGTCTGTGTTAGGTGTTTTTTGGGGGTCAAACGGACTTTACCCTCGAACTGAGAAAGATGCAGCCTAATGGCAAGCAACTGACCTTTATGAAAGGAAAATGGCCACATTTGGACTTAATGATTGCGATTCGGCCATATTGCAGTGGGACAAAAATGGCCGGAATAGTTGTTTTTTGGGGGTCAAACTGACTTTTCCTTTAAACTGAGAAAAATGCCTAATGGCAAGCAAGTGATCAATATGCATGGAAAATGGCCACATTTCGACAACTGAATGCAATTCGGCCATATTACAGGGGGGAAAAATGGCCTAAATGGTAAAGATATATAGGCTTGGGTGTTTTTTGGGGGTCAAACGGACTTTTCCTTCAGCATGAGAAAAATGCTGCCTAATGGGAAGCAACTGATCACAACCTATGGAAAACGGCAACATTTGGACAAATGATTACAATTTGGCCATATAGCTGGGGGCCAAAAATGGCTAAAACAGTAAGGATAGCCTTAGGTGTTTTTTAGTGGTCAAACTGACTTTTCCTTCAACATGAGAAAAATGCTGCCTAATGGCAAGGAACTGATCACTATGCATGGAAAACGGCCACATTTAGACAACTGATTGCAATTCGGCTATATAGCAGTGGGACAAAAATGGCCCAAAATTTAAGGCTATATATAGCCTTGGGTATTTTTGGGGGGTCAAACGGACTTTCCCTTCAAACTGAGAAAATGCAGCCTAATGGTGAGTAATTGATCACTATGCATGGAAAACGGCCACATTTCGACAACTAATTGCAATTCAGCCATATTGCAGGGGAGCAAAAATGTTCCGAATAGTTGTTTTTTGGGGGTCAAAAGGACTTTTCCTTCAAACTGAGAAAAATGCATTCTAATGGCAAGCAATTGACCACTATGCATGGAAAATGCCTATATTTGGACAATGCACTGCAATTTGGCTATTTAGCAGTGGGCCAAAAATGGCCCTAATGGTAAGGCCTTGGGTGTTTTTTGGGGGTCAAACGGAATTTTCCTTTAAACTGAGAAAATGCAACATAATGGCAAGTATTTTTTTTATAACTGTGCATGGAAAATGGTCACATTTTTTATAACTGATTGCAATTTGACAATATTGAAGGGGGGCCAAAAAGCAACTGATCACTATATATGGAAAATGGCCACGTGTGGACAACTGATTGCAATTCAGCCATATTGCAGGGGCTAAAAATGGCCCTAATAGCAAGCAGTTCATCGCTATTCATGGAAAATGGCCACATTTGGACAATTGATTGCAATACGGCCATATTGCAGGGGGCCAAAAATGGCCCGAATGGTAAGGGTGTCTTTTCGGTGTCAAACAGAATTTTCCTTCAAACTGAGAAAAATGCTGCCTAATGGCAAGCAATTGATCACTATGCATGGAACATGGCCACATTTACAATTAGGCCATACTGCAGGGGGCCAAAAATGGCCTGAATGGTGTTTTTTGGGGTTCATACGGACTTTTTCTTTAAACTGAGAAAAATGCTGCCTAATGGAAAATGGCAACATTTGGATAACTGATTGCAATTCGGCCATATTACAGGGGGCGGACAAAAATGGCCCGAATGGTAAGGCCTTGGTTGCTTTTCGGGGGTCAAAAGGACTTTTCCCTTGACCTGAGAAAAATGCAGCCTAGTTTCAAGCAATTGATCACTATGCATGGAAAATGACCACATTTGGACAAGTGATTGCAATTCGGCCTTATTACATTTGGCCAAAACTGGCCCAAATGGTAAGGCCTTGGGTGTTTTCTGTGGGTCAGAAGGGCTTTTCCTTCGAACTGAGAGAAATGCAGCCTAATGGCGAGCCAATAGGCTGCATTTTTCTCAGTTTTAGGGAAAAGTCCATTTGACCCCCAAAAAACCCAAGGTTGCCTTACTATTCGGGCCTTTTTGCCCCACTGCAATATGGCCGGATTGCAATCAATTGTCCAAATGTGGCCATTTTCCATGCACAGTGATGAATTGCTTGCCATTAGTCAGCATTTTTCTCAGCTCTAGGGAAAAGTCCGTTTGACCCTAAAAAACACCCTTACTATTCGGGCCTTTTTAGGCCCCCTGCAATATGGCCAGATTGCAATCAATTGTCCAAATGTAGCTATTTTCCATGCATAGTGATCAGTTTAGAAATATAAAGCAAAATACCAAATAATGATTATTAAATAAGAAAATGTAATTTACAAAACAGCTCAGTTTTTTTTTACAAGGAGCTTCTGTGAGGACCATTCATATATTGTAAACTTTTTGCAGTGCAAACGAGATTTGGAACCGCTGAATAAAACTGTTTGCAGTAAACGCTTCTCAGTTTTTTTTACTCAGATGACCCCTTTTTTATAACAAAAATGACAAAAATTAAACTACCCTGGTATGGTTTCGGTTTATGATGATCATTTGGTTTACTGAAAGTAATTTGCAGCTTATGTAACAAAATTATATCAGAAATTTTGTTCAAATTGGAATGGCTATAATCAGGGTTTTTGTACCTACTTTTACAGCTAATCAAAAGAATCTTAACTTGTAAAATTTTCGTCTTAATTTTCTTAATACGCTGAAAATTACTTACTGTTAATAAACAAACAACCTCTGAGGAGTAAAAAATATTCAAAGAGCTCACTTTTTTTCCAAACAGCAGCGCATAAGTGAGAGGAACCCACGATGTACTGTTGGCTGAGGCGGGAAATATAACCTGCGTTTTGACTGGTCGATGAAAATTCTCTCTCCTGTAGTTCTGATTGGTTGTCTCGGGGTTGTTACCATGGAAACCACTATTTACAAACAGCACTGGAATTACTTCAAGAAACAAAAGTTTAATTTTAAAATAGAACAATGAGTAAATTTCTCTTGTAAGTACATAAAAACATGCAATATAATGTATTTCTACTTTAATACTAATAGGTTAAAACAACTTTGGTAATTACTTTCATTAAAACATTTTTTCATTAGGATCTTTTTCATGTTTTTGCAAACTGCTAAAGGTCGTCTGCTTTTCATATACATTACCTCAAGTTAGAGAAACAATGCCCAATCAGAATCGAGTTACCGTTAACCAATCGAAACCCAGTAAATATTTCCCGCTTAAACTACCTGCACTTCGAGAGTTACTCTTACTTTCGAGATGCTCTTTTCTTTGTTACTTATTTTTTTGGGTATGTGTCCATCATGTGGACTTACAGGCTTATTGAAAGTAATTCGCAAAAAATTTACCAAAATTACGAGGTGTGGATGCCTAGGGATTTTCCCATCTGAAATAAAAAATATTATCTGGTGTTATATCTTAATTCTCAGTAAATACTAAAGAACACCATCACAGCAACTTCATATCACAGGTAAATTAATTATGCAAAATGTATGATACCTGTTATTTACTGCAATTTCTTTGTAACAAAAATATGTTTTTCCATTATGATGAGTCTGATTAGGATTTTAGTCCCTCACTCAAGATTTTTTCAGGGAATTTCAACTTATTATAAAAATAATAATTGTAAATCTGTATTTCCGTTTAGAAATACAGGGCAAAACACCAAATAGCGAATAAAATTATTAACAATAATAAAATGTAATTTACAAAACAGCTCAGGTTTTTTTTTACCCGGAGCTTGTGTGAGGACCCTTCATATATTGCAAACTTTTTGCAATGCAAACGAGATTTGGCACCGCTGAATAAAACTGCAATAAACGGTTCTCAGTTTTTTTGTAGTCAGATGACACTGTTTTCATATGAAAGATTAAAAAAAATTGAATTACCCAAGAGAAGTTCTAGTATGGGTTAGAGTTTGTCGATCATTTGGACTCTAGAGGCCTATTGAAAGTAATCTGTAGCATAATTAACAAAATTAAAGAGCCTGAATGGTATTTCTTTATATCAGAAACATTTTTGCCATTGAAATGACCATGATCAGGGTTTCTGGGCCTCCCTTAGACCCTTTCAAAAGAATTTTAACTTATAAATTTTCGTTATAAATTTTTCAGGCGACTTAATTTTTTCATAATTACACTGAAAAAACTCGCGATTTTCATTTTTTCCAGACAGCAACGCATAAAGTGAGAGGAACCCAAGCCATACACTTATTTTAGGCGGTGAATAGACTGCATTTCGATTGGTCTATGAACATTACCCCTAATCTAATTTTGATTGGTTGTCCCGTAGTTGTTACCATGGCAACTACTGCTTACAAACAGCACCAGAATTAGTTCAAGTAAAAACTATTGTTATTAAAATAGAACAGTGAATAAATGTCTCTCACAAACATAAAAAACATTCCTGGAAATTTATTATGTTATTAATATTAACAAATCTCTTGCGATTACCACGATTAAAGTATTTCTTCAGAAACCCATTTCCAATTGATTTGGCAATACTGCTAAAATTCGTCTACACTTCATATACATTACCTCATGGTCTTGAAACAATGGCATCTCTCTTGTCGACATACTTTCCTTTTATGAACTTGCATCCGTACAAAGTCACTATATCGGTAAAGAATGCCATTTTTGGCTTAATTTCATGTTAGGTTTATGTTAAAAGCGCCAGGTAATTGTCTGCCTCACATTATTTACACTCGATGAAACTGAAGTTCAAGGAATTAATGGTAATTCACTACTCTTAGAATAATTTGATAAATTTCATGACCGTGTAACTTTCCTCTGAATTATTTACATAATTTATCCATCTACATATTACATTAAAATAACATTCGAAATTCCTTAAATTTATAATGACATTAGGATACTAACAAATGTTTACAAAAGAGGCATGCCATTGCTTCCATACCTTAGGGTATTGTGCGTGAAAATCAGACGACGTTTTGCAGAATCGTCATTATCCTACAAATAACCCTTTGAAGAAATACTTTACTGATGGTATTCACAAAATCTCTCATAATCTTTTAATGTAAAAAATTACATTGATTCATATTATGGCTTTATTTATGCGTATAAGGGATTTTATTCTGTTTTCTTCTTTAGAGAATGAAATGGTTTTTCGTTTCAGCGCTCTGTGTAAACATTAAGTTATTAAAGTAACACCTATGAGACATCCAGTCAGAATTCGTGTTACATTCGTTTTTACCAGCCAATCAAAACGCAGTACACTTTCTCGCCCATACGTGACGGGCACTTCCAGAGTTACTATTACTTATCCGTTGCTGTTTAATTTAAAAGAAAAAAGGGTGTAACTCGAAATTGTTTCTGGTTTTTCTTTTCATACGTTTGTTTTTTTTTCGCCCCAATGAAGATTATTAACAATAATTTGGAATGTGATAAAGAAAATTAAGCATTTTGGATGCCGATTGTTTTCTCATATTCTACATTAAAACCCCTTACTATATTTATAAATAATTAAAAGTAGACCTCAATACTTTTTTACCATTAATCAACAGATTTTCCAATATAAATGTTACATTTCCAATTTAACAATATAAACCAAAACACTATATAATAAATGTCATTACTGGTAATATTGAAAATGTCAGGTTATAAAAAACCTCTAGTGAATCAATTTGCATTCATTTGAGTAAGTGTGAAGACCCTCTGTATTCTGCAAACTTCTGTAGTGAAAACGACTGAATAAATGCTTAAGTAACGTTTGCAGTTTTATTTTTTCCCTATGCCAGTTTTTCATTTTTTATATCGGAGGAAATGCCTAAACTCAGCTGAAGTTGTGGTATGTTGTAAAATCCCTGTAGGTAATCAGAATCTTAATCACGTTGGAAATAATAGTTGTTAATAAGTTCCAAAAATCACAATGATCGACATTAAATCGGTGCTCATAATTCAGGAATGTTACTTTCTGCCAAGCAGCAACGCAAGAAATGTGAGGAAATCATTATGTACAGTATACTGTTGCTTAGGCGGGAAATATATAGTGTTTCGACTGGTCGATGAAAATTGTTCTAACCTTAAATCTGATCGGTTGTCTCATAGTTGTTACTAAGGCAACCATTATTTACAAAGAAGCACTGAGTATTTCAAGAAAAAAATGTTTCATTATTAAAACAGAATACTGAATAAATTCCTATTATAAGCATAAATTTGAGCATTAATGAAAAATCATTTATATTTTTAGCATTAAACATTTATCGACCTCCAATCTTTTAATACTAAAATGCTTAAAAATTTAACCTTTTAATATTTATGATTAAAAGAGGTTTTATTCTGCAAGTTTTCCTTTAAAAAGAACAATTTTTATTTCACAGCTTTGTGTAAACATCTAATTAGAAAATTTGAGTTACACCAATCGAAACTCAATATGTATTTCCATCCTAAACTGATGGTATTTCGAGAGTGGCATATGCGTTGGTGTTTAAGAAACTAACGCAAACTTATCTGTATATATTTCAACTCTAGATCATTAATAATAAGTAATATGCAACGTTATCAAGAAAATTAAGAAGTTTGGATGATACATGGTTTTCTCGCATTCTGCAGTACAACCCATTATTGTGTTTTACACTGTAATTACAAATAAATACTAAAAACACCCTCATTTAATTTATGAAGAAAATTAGACAGATTAATTATAACGAAATACAATAGGTCTTTTATGCGTTAAATATCTTTGACTAAAAACAGTTTTTGCCATTAGAATGAGAGTGATCGGGGTTTAGAGTCACTCATTTGGCACATTAAAGAAGGATTGATATAAAATGCACATTTTCCACTATATATGTTATGTATATTTTCACGTTTGCCGAATGGAGCAACACGCCAAATCATCATTTTGGGTAGATTTAAGAATGATAGACACTAGACTGTTTTTGCTATTATAACGCGAGTAATTTAGAGGTTTCAGACTATGTAAAATTAATGAAGGCATTAGGAGGGAACGCCAAGAAAGATTTTATGTTGTTATATTAATAATGAAAGGGATTTTTTCACATTAAAATTTTTCTCAGATGGTGTGAACTGCGAGAGAAAAGACCAAGCACCTTTCTTTTAATATATTCAAAATTTCATTGCTTTAATGATATAGTTACTATTAAGTGCTGCCAAAGTTTTCTTCCTATTCTTGCTGTTTACTAACATTTACCTGTTGGTTCTTTTGATACTTTTTGCAGTTTATCCTCACGTGCAGAAGATAAAGTACGATTAAAATTTATCTGCGTGTGAAGGAATGGCTCCAGTATGAAAGCTGAGGTAACCTCCGCTATGAAAGGATGATCGAATAGGTACAAGGTGCCCACCTCATGTTTTCGTTGGCGTATTTACGTATATTAAGAGATGGCTCTAAGTTTCTCTGCTAATGCAATCGCTCTTATAAATCAATTGTAATATTGCTAGCATTGCTAGATTTGAGATATTGAGTTTTCTCTTGGACATGAATAATTTTTATACAACATTGGTAATACTGTCTGGTAAAAGAACAAATATGCAAATCTATGCTTCTATATATACAGTATAGTATATATATATATATATATATATATATATATATATATATATATATATATATATATATATATTATATATATATATATATATGTGTGTGTGTGTGTGTGCGTGTGTAAAACAAGATTTTCCTCCTGTGGTTATTCTAATATTGAAAATCTGGGCTTTGTTATTGGCAATCCAAACATTCCAGCTTTTGCTACATTTTTGCTTTATAATTTCCCCGTTTCAATCCTTTTTTCCCCTCACATCTGTGCAGTGTGGTTGGATGATGATGATTTTGGTTCAAAAATCAAAATAAAGAGAGAACGTTCCTGAAGGTGAAGAGTCCAGGATTACTTATTACTGATGAAACTTATGTATAGGAATCCTAACGGTGCTTATGCCATGTTAAATGGCCTCTCAAGTTAAAAGGAACGTGCCTCGTCTTCTTCATGTATCAGAGTCCAGACAGGGTATTTTACCCATGTAGCATTCATTTTATCCTTTGCCTATCTGTTTTATTGAACAAGTTTACCTGAACTTACCTAGCTTAGATGTAAGAATCCCCTCAAGTCTCTTCTGAACGATTTGTTTCGAGTGTAAGTCCAAGGATTGTCACTGGTGACTTCTCGAGGAAAACTTGTGTAATCTCCATGATACTCCTTCGCCTGGGAGACTTAGCTTGCCACTTCTCTAGACGTCTGCTCCATCGTAGCGCAGTCCCTCGGACAGCCACAATCGTTATAAACGACTCTACGGAAAAAAATCCAGGTAAATAGAACAGTCATAAAAGGTATCGTTTCCAACTTCTTTAAGCTGTGTTTGAGGTTAATTTACAAAGTTTCCTTATTTGTTTTTTGCTCTGACGTTTTGATGGATTTCTGCAAATTGAGAGGAGGCAAAACAAATACAAAATATACGTTTGAAAACTGTTAGCAGTTTCTTGTATTGAAACTCGACAAACACACGAATATATATATATATATATATATATATATATATATATATATATATATATATATATATATATATATATATATATATATATATATATATATATATATATATATATATATATATATATATATATATATATATATATGCGTAGAAAGATACATTTCCTGTGGCTTGCTGATATATATATATATATATATATATATATATATATATATATATATATATATATATATATATATATATATATATATAAATTATATATGTAATATAAATACATTTTGTGTGCGTGTGTACAGGACACCCAACGCCTTTATCAAGTACCAAGGAACTAAAAAAACGAAGCTCAGTTGCTAACATGACAATTGACTTAAATCAAGGAATAAGCGAGATTAAAGGAATCATGGAAAATAAAAAAAGGGAAAAAATAAAAAAGCAAGGAAGGAATAGTCCAAATAGCCCATATGCCTATAATACCCCATATATCTATAAAATAAGAAAAGGGAAGTTAAGGTCTGGTAGTTGTTAAGAGGCCACGACGTTACGAGAATGTGGTATTGATTGCTTCTCGTCAAAATGCGAACTAATCTGCATACGACTTGGGAGCCTGGTCATTGACTAAATGAAATGCCTTTGATTCAATCCGGCTAAAAGAGAATAGTACAAGAGGAATCCCAGACATAGGCAGTTAAGGCCAATATAAAATATTAGCGCTTTTTTTTTAGAGAGAAAGAGAGAGAGATGGCGGCAGCTGGACTCCAGTGGGCAACAGAAGAGTTGGAAGACCATCACATGTGTTAGAAATATGAGAAGAAAGGCTGGAGATGAGTGGATATGAGGAAGTGATAGCCCTAGGATGACATGAATGACGAAATTTCACAGAGGCGAAAACACTAGAATTCATTCTTTGAAAATGTTTGACAGAGCAATCTGGTAAAATAAAATAAAAAAAGACAGAAAAAACGAAATAGTTTCTACACGAACTCAAAATAATAAAGACAGAATATGTTTTGAGTTATTATCTTCCCTACTACTGTAGACTGTAAAAACATCAAGAATCTAAATAACAAAAATCTAGATGAATAAACATGATTAGAGGGTATCTGTATAGGAGGTATAAAATCAACATAAATTTAGAATTAAGAGTCAAAGTGTATTGCTTTTTTTTTCAGCGATTTGACAACTGATCCATTAGGACAAAGAAGAAATAGAAGTAAAAATGTTTTCGAAGTAGTTGCTAACTTCACTGGTTAAGGACCGGGATATTAAAGTCTTCATTAGACGTTAAGCTCGTGATTACAAAAATTCTTACATCGGAAGAGTATTTCTCATATATTCCTACTAGAATTTAAAAGAGACCTGTGTAGCAAACAAATGAGAAGCTATGAATAGTAATTGGGACATTCTATTAACCGGACAGCAGATACGGAGGCTAAGTCGAACCCAGGTTTGGAGGGGGAGAAATCCTTGGGAGAGGATGTCCCTCAAGAAACAAGTCTATGACCTCAATCACATAAGCGCTGATAGCTCAGGGTAATGACTGATAATACATCATTTCATCAAAGGATAATAAAGGGAAAAGGATTAAATGCTACCTTGTCAAGAAATCACAAATGACAAAATTTATTTGGTAATTGAGAAAAATCGTTGGAAAAGACAAAGGCAGGAGACCTAAGACAGAAAATGAAAGATTAAGAACATTGGACTATGGGTCGTGATAATCAGGAACATCTGCTGCATGTTGAGTTGTTTGTTCTCTGTCATAAGTAACGTGAAAGTTGAAAGATGCTTCACTCCTTCCATCAATCAGATATGAATGTGATATACAATTAAACTTTTTATATACAGGGACTCAGCATGTGTGAGAGAAAATAATATCCAAGATTCATGTCCGGAAGCAAGGTAGCTGCCGTAAAAAACCCACTCGGTACAGGAGATACTACCAACAAGGTCACTCAACAGCTTATTTTGAACTCGGACCAATACATAAATTATAATTATTATTAATGAACAAGTGCTGTCTTAACGAGTTAGGTAGTTTTGAAGGTTATAAATATTAGAAAAAAATCACTACTGATTGTGACACACCAAATACTCACTCCCCCCCCACACAAAAATCCGAATCATTTGAAAAACATCCTATAAAAAAGGTCAGACCCCCATCGACACAAAGCTCTATACGTACAGCGCCTTATAAGCCACTGTGTGCTCTGACAAAATACCTAAAGAATGACTGAACGGATATATTTAAAATATGGTGGAAACAGACATTATAAAACTCAGTAGAGATGTAAACTTTTAGTAAGACTAGACAGTAATTATAAATCCGTCAAATCTTCATCAATGTTCCGTAGACTTAATACTTTCACAATAACGCTGCCAAAAAACGGACTAGCCGAATTATGAATTAGTGCGGGGAACAAAGGACATACAAATCTGTGAACACAGCAAAACCAAAAAATAACATTGGATTGAGAAGAATCTTTATTCTCTTTAACAATATAAAGTAGACTGAATTATTTCAAATCTAGGTACGAGAATACTTATGATAATGTAACAGTTACCACAGACGTGGCAGCTGAACCATAACATGAGTATGGGCATAAAGAGTTCTGTAAGGGTTAGGGGAGCTAAAATGGCCAAATGGGTTTCGGGGAGAGAGAGCGAGCGAGGTGGGGGGGGCAAAGTAGTATATTACGGTACTATATTACGTTCAACATCTACCACGTAACACACAGGATACAAAGTGCAATGAATGAGAAATTGTTTTCTTCCTATACGTGCCGGTCTCTTCCCCCCCCCTCCCCCAATCCCCACATCCCTCCCCCTTCTCTCTCTCTCTCTCTCTCTGTCTCTCTTTTCCTCTTACTCTCTCTCGTCGGCGATTCCGAAAACATTAATTTTATAAGCAATTCAATAATATCTTTCCAAGATTGAGAGCTATGCCACTAAGGTAAAAGTTGCGTCCATTTGTGGCTGAAAAGCGCCCTTAACTGCTACTTGTTCCAGGAGGGAGATTTTCACAGATAATGACTCCCTAGTGTCCTCTTACATAGACACTTATAGAGACTCGAGTTGTGATATTAATGTAACATCTTGCGCCATTAAATCTGCGGAAAAAGGTAGGACTTGTCATGAGACGATAAAGAAGAAATACTGAGGAATGAAGAAAAATAAATGAGGAGAGAGAGAAGAGAAAGAGACTGGAATTATGTTAGTTTGGGACAATACTGCAATTAACGATTATATAAAGATAGCGTTTAATTTTGTAGAAAATAAGGAGAGTTAGACAGACAGAGACTGAAAGCACGAAATTATTATGATATGAAACTGTGAACAACGAAAGAGGTGCAGAAACATTGTGTTAAATTTTGTGGAAAAGAAAAATGAATGGAGATCGAGTCGTCATTAATTTTCTTTAGTGTACGATATTATGTTAACTGTCAGATTTTTCATCTGAAGGTTCAATCTGAAGGCAGTGTCAACTCACACAATTTCCCCCACTTTATAAATTAATGAATTAGTAAATATATAAAAGTGGAAATTAGGAAGAAGAAGATCGCAGTAATAAACACTAAGCATTCTATTCTGGAGTACTGACTCATAACTATATTATGGTAGACATTTGGAAAAATAATACAAGGAAAACCGCTGCGCGTAAACACGCAAAGGATATCACTGTAATATTGAGAGACTCTAATATTCCTAGATTCTAATATTACATTTTTTTTTTACCGGCAGACACATCTCCTCCAGGTGTTCTGATCTCAGCATCAGCACCGTCATCATCATCATCATCTCAAATAGAATAGGACCCTGACATGCAGGTGAGGCAATAGAATACATGGGAGAATGGGCGATACAACTCTTGATGCTTTGAAGAGAGAGAGAGAGAGAGAGAGAGAGAGAGAGAGAGAGAGAGAGAGAGAGAGAGAGAGAGAGAGAGAGAGATAATCTTATGCACGATCAATCTTGAATATAGACCGTAATTGTTTTCGTATTCACGCTGCAAAAATATACCGACAATATTCGACGGCCCCTTTTCACAGCTGGTGCAAGGTTTTAGCCAAGAATTTGGCAGATGTGTGAAATAAATTATCTTTGTAATTCCAATGAAATAACCAAAACAATCGGTTGAATTACGCTATATCACTCTCGGTTACTTAGGTTGACATATTCCAGGTTAGAGGTTAGTTATGGATTTCAGGTAGAAAAAAGGCTGGAATAGCGGCTCATTTACGGCTGAATAAGGTAGGCTGACTTGTGGTTAATTCAGGGCCTATCTTGTTGAATTAGGTTAACTTACTCCCCCCTTGAATGAGATAAGACCCTTGCCAGCTGAACTATATTGATTCATTGCCTGTTAAGATGCTTAAGAGATGTATTGTTTCTCGCCATCTAAACAGTACTGAAGCAACCCTTTTGATAGAATGAAATCGTACTGACTTTGTTGACAATGAAAAGATATCAAGAGGATCGTTAACTGTGAATCATGACACGATGTTTTATTCCACTGGTTCCCATAAGACAGTGTACAGTAGAGACTTCTTGAAGTTTATAATCTGCTCGAAAACAGTGAACTTATGCATGCTGGATTAGAATACTGTAAAAATCCGGAAAATATAATGAAATAAAATAAAGGTATTACTGAATCTGCTTTGACCATTATGGCGAAATATTAAAACTATAAGTTAAGAGATAAAATGGGAAAGACTCGCAAGTAGAACTTTTACGGTTCCCTTTGAAATTCAGTATTTCATCGCGCCCAAAGGTATTCGTTAATGTATGTATGTATGTATGTATGTATGTATGTATGTATGTATGTATGTATGTATGTATGTATATATATACATACATACATACATACACACACACACACACACACACACACACACATATATATATATATATATATATATATATATATATATATATATATATATATATATATATATATATATATATACTGAGTTCGTAGTAAAGATAACGCAGAAAGGAAAATTAATCCAAATTTATCTTAATTTATATATTGGATATCCAATGGTTATTTTAGTTTGACTTGTCATAAGTACTAGGGTCTTCATGAAAGCGTTATTTTTTTATCATGGTAAAGAGAGAGAGATAGAAAGAGAGAATTGTAAAATAACAGGTCGGTCAAGTTTTGTTTGGTGTAGATCCTGCACTGGTTTTTATAATTTCAGCTCTAGGTAAATGAACAAACAAAACAGTAATTCTGTAAGCAGTTCGATCATCGCTAACTGATAAGGTTAATTCCACTCCAGATATGAGGCAGCGTTCATAATGGCTGCTCTCCATGTCGTAAGAAACATCATAGATCTCTGGGAACAAAGGAAGCCAAAGTTTTGAGTCTGATGTGTTGGAGAGGAAATGGATTAATCTGTCAGCGTCATCAGTCAGTCTTTTTCATTCGTCATATAAGAAATGATAAAAAAAATTTTCCCGGCGGCTTAGATGAAATTTCTTTACTTGAATTTCGTGTAATAGTTTTACACAGATTAATTATTTTTATTAAGCATTTCTTTTACAATGCTCGATTATGTTTTTATCCTTTTAGTTCTGAAGCATTTTGATAGAGACTGATTTGATGTTCATCAGAGAGTGAGTGGACTCATTATATTTTGAATGAGCAATTTTAGATATTTAATTTCATGACTATCGAACCAATATAGGATGCTGACGATTAAACTATGTCCATGCATGGATTATCATCACAGTATATTTTTTATTCATAGTGACTGTTCTCCTTTCCATGGAAACGTTTCCCAATGGAATGTATTCTTTTGATTTTACTGCTGGTGTAGCTACAGAGATAATGATTTTGTCTCTGTTTAAGCTTTTCCTTTAGTGCGTATTAAAATATTGGATCCAACATTATTTCCTCTTTCAGATGATGTGGCAAGCCCGGAGTGAGTTTACCCACTGAACTGTGTAGCGGGTCAATAATGTTGACCTTCATAATTCTGGACTGTTAAACATTTTACGGGTTTCCGATTTATCTTGCCTGAATTATTTGCGTCATTGACTTTATTGTTACTGGTCATGATATTCATGTAAAATTTAATGATTGCATTCTTTTTCGTTATTTAATCGTAAAAATTTTTCAATACTATTTGTCGTAACATTTACGTTTTAGTAATTTCTGGAAATTTTCAATGAAGCCTTGGCCATGGAATCAATTTTGACAGAAAACAGCGAAACAATTTCCTAAAATGGGCATCTTCCTACGATAACCTATTTTGATCTCTGCGCTTAAGGTTAATTTTTGAAATGAAAAATTCAACCACATAGTCTTAGAATGAATCCCCCTATGCATTATCCGTTTTTGGTAGAAATCATATTTTAATTAGTAAAATATTCCGTCATTAAACTATTACACAGATGAAAAGCACCTGACCCAAGTGAACCAGAACTAAACTCGAGCAGTGTTGACAAAACCATTAAAACATTCCTTTTATAAATTCTAATGAACCAAAGAGCAAAAATATTTTCTCCGTATTTCAACCACGGGTTGAAAGGGGTGGAGTGTACATGTGCTGCAGTAACAAAAGTGGCGCTTTGGAACTTTACCCCACTTTCATGGTCTTATGGCGTTGGCTGTTCCGAATCTCTGTCCTTAAAACTGTCAAAGTTATTCAAAGTCAAAGTTCGGAGACTAATAGGAAAAATAAGAATGAAATGATCAATGAGAATGAAATGATCGACTCCAGTGTGATGTGGAGACAGATTGCTTAGAAAAAGCACCAGTGACTAACAAGTTCATCAGATGTCTCAATTTCTATTCTTATTCCTTTCATTTGAGTTTTTTTCATTTGAATTAAAAACATACACTCATAAGCAGGCTTGTAAAACCGAGGATGAAAAAGGTACGAACTACTTTCCGACAAACGGAATGGTAATTTTGTCCTTCTCTAATCTCTGCTTTAGCTCTAAAAGTGCTGATATTTGAAGTCATTAAAAAGTATGGCTGCGAGACGGGTTGATATAATATTTCTCTTGGGGACTACAAGCAGGATGATCTGGGTTTCAGCAAATGAGATCCCGTAGATATCCCATAATCATTGTGATTTAAACTGAATAAGCTACTTTAATGTAAAGCATCATTTTTCTTTTCTATAAACGTTGCAGAAAGAATAAATGCTAAATCTACTCTAGCATATAGTCTCTAAGTTCGGTTCTTGTTATATTTTTATTTATATATTTAATCCAGGACATAGCAATGCTGATTAGGATATAGGTGTCCCTGCCATAATGTTATTCATTTCTGATATGTTAAAAAATAAAAGTAAAAATAACCAGTAACAAAAAATAAAAAGTTTCACAATGTTGCCATGAATAATAGCACGCTAATAAAAAATATTATGCTTATCCCAGACCATATGTTTGTACACCAAAATAACACTACAGAAAGATAATCCAGGATAACACACACACACACACACACACACACACACACACACATATATATATATATATATATATATATATATATATATATATATATATATATATATATATACATACATACACGAATCCCACAGGAAAATGACAGGCGGAAGTTCAGTACCACGCGTTTTCACGTTTATTAACGCATCGTCTGGGCACAAATGGGACACATGAAAAGGTTACAAAGTAAACAAAAGAACAAGAATACCAGATGGTCAGTTGTCAAAGGGTATGGTTTTGTCAACACTGCTCGAGTTTAGTTCTGGTTCACTTGAACAGAAAGATAATCCAGGATAATCCGGGATCAAGTAGTCACAAACTAAAACCACAGACCTAACTACAAGAGATCCGAAAGTTTAGCCACACAAAATCCAAAAACATGTATAAGATTGAATACCAGACGGTTAACTGCCAAGGGGTAATAAACAAAAGGGTAACCCAGGAAAATCTGGGATCACGCGGTCACAAACTAAAACCGTATACTTAACCATAAGAGATATTGAATATTACCCATTCAAATTGCAGAAACGTGTATAAAACTGAATACTAATTTTGCTTATATTTATCAACAACTTTTTTTAATTATGAAGGCATCAAGTTTCAGCAAACCAAGACTTAAATTTAGAAAACTTTCATTATTTGACTTGATAAAACAAGATTCGATGATATTCCTTTCAACTGTGTCGTTGCACGGGACTAAAGACCTTGCTTCACTCCAGTTAATAGGATGATCTAAATCTCTCATATGTACGAATAATGCATTGGATATTTGACCAATTCTCACAAAATATTGGTGTTGTTTGATTCGTTGTGAAAGTGATTTTCCAGTTTGTCCATAATATATGTTATCACATTTTTTATAAAGAATTTCATAGATGCAGCTAGAAACATCTTTAGGAGAATTTTTTATTACTAAACTCTTAACATTAAAATTACTGAAAACAACATTTATGTTGAAAAACTTTAAATTTCTAGGAATTTGTAAAAACCTTTCATCATACGGTAATTTGAGAATATTATGCTTGCTGAATTCAAGTTTGTTATTAGCTTAATAAAATGTTTTCCTGGCTCTTTTCCATGATACATCTACAAAGGTCCTTGGGTATTTAAGTTTCAAAGTTTCAAAGCAATATCATAAATAGTTTTGATCTCAGCATCAATGACCTGCGGGCTACAAACGCGTAAAGCCCTTAAGAACTTTCCAGAAAAGACAGAGAATTTAACATGATGATTGGAATAATAATGAACAAAAGATGCAATGTTAGTAGATTTTCGAAAGACTGAAGAGGTGAAATTTCTATCATGTCTATAGACAGGTACATCAAGAAAATTCGAATTACAATTTCTTTCTTCCTCTACGGTAAATTTATAGACGGGCCCAAATTATTTAGCTTCACCAGAAATTCCTGGAGATTTTCGTAAACTGGCCAGATACAGAAAATATCATCCACACCACATACCTAAACCATATAACTTTTCGGGGCAAAATTCTTGGTAAGAATTTTGTTTCAAAAATTCCATGTAAATATTGCTAAGGACAGGAGATAACAGATTACCCATAGCCATGCCGAACTTTTGTACAAAAAATTCCCCATTAAAACAAAATTTACTATCTTTGATACATAACCTTATAAGATTAGTGAGGTTTGCTACAGTTAAAGGAATATCATAAATTTCCAATTCTTCCTCTAAAAATTCCAGTAAATCATCTACAGGCACTTTTGTAAATAGACAACATCAAAACTAACCATAGTAAAATCAAATTTCAAATTCAAACTATTTAATTTGTCTATAAAGTCGACATTATTTTTACATTCGTATTAGAAATGTTTCCTACCAAAGGTGTAAGAATTTTTACAAGCCATTTATATAAATTATACGAAACTGAGCCTGCTGAACTAATGATTGGTCTAATAGGGTTATTGATTTTGTGTGTCTTGACTAAACCTACAGATATGGTAGGGAGGAGCACCGAGTGGTAAACTGTTTAATTAAATGGTCAGAGCCATTTAAAATGGATCTAATTTGTTTGCTAAAATGAGAGTTTGCTGTCTGTGTAGGATCTGACCTCAGTTTCGTGTAAGTTTCACTGTCATTCAATAATGCCATTATTTTATTTACATAGTCACTTTTATTCATTATTACCACTGCATTAGACTTATCTGCCTTTGTTACTTGCAATGTTTCGTCTTTTTTAAGGTTTTTGAAGGCCTGGAGAAATCTTACGGGAACATTTGGGGAAGAAGCCTTTACAAATATTCATGCCATCAGGACATAAATTATAACTAAATTTTTCCAAAAATACAAAATGATTTTAAAATATCGACATAATCCAGGTTACTGTCAGAAACACCAAAACTTAATCCATATCACAAAGCCGCTGTCGTAGCACTATCCACCGGTTTGTCTGGTGAATTAACCATAAAGTTCACGTTGGCATGTTTAGTCCAGTCGCTTTCAGCAATAAGGTTCTTCAGCTTGAATTGAAGCTTCCTTTCAAGACGTTTGCAACACCTTATCAATTTACCATAGCAATAATCCAGCATCGGATTCTTCCACTCCAAAAGGACCAGTTTGATTAAAACCATACCGTCTGCTTCTACGGGTACTAAAAGCATCTTCTACTTCCACTTTTGTAATTTCGATGTGTTTTTGAAGTATGATCCGTTGAAACTCGTCGAAAGATCGCTCTGCTAAACGGAGAATTCTCCTTGGTAAAATCGACTTGGGCATCACTTGCTCACCCATACAGTTCCGTAGAAAGTTAAGTCGAAGTTTCAGCTTGTGAGCTTTGGTAAGGGCATTGCAGAAAGACGTCACGAATAGAACAAGCCTCGGAAAATTCACAGAAAACGTGTAGAATTTGCGCGTGGTTTCCATTATGCTTAAAAAATCACAGTAGGTGCACGTGACTTCAGTGCATAAGCGAACCCCGCTTGGTACTGTCATTTTCCTGTGGGATTGCTTATGCACTGAAGTCACGTGCATCTACTGTGATTTTTAAGCATATATATTTATATATATATATATATATATATATATATATATATATATATATATATATATATATATATATATATATATATATATATATATATGTTTCCTCCCGCAGCGGAATGCATTATTCTACAAAAATACAAATTTTCCTTTACTCATGAAAAATTGTCTGCTAAGCAATAAAACACTAATGTTCATTAATAGCTACTAAGGTATTTGTACAAATAAAGCTTTATGTGTAAATACCCAAGTTTTCTTTCTGAATCAAGCAGACACTTATCTCACTGAAATGCATTTTCCATTAGGTACAAAAAGTACGAATTTAAAATTCTCACCTGTTTTCAGGCTAAAGTAGGCCATTTCAAAAAACGACAAGGAAAAACTCAGTGTCTCGGTGCAGGTAATTGACACCTTATTTCCGCTCTCTTGTGCTCCCGGCGGCTGAGGGAGGGAGAATAGATCTCTTTTTCTTCTTCTTTTCTCAAAACGTAAAATTCTAGCGCACACACAGAGCTCTCCCTGGAGGCCCATTGCATCGACCCTTTATAATTGCACCTCGATATCTGCTTTACAATAGGCAGGAGGTTGCTCCAATATTGAAGGTATTAAGGAATTGGCCCGCTCTATTGATAAAGTGGGTCTTAATGCTGTAACTGCAACCACGGAACCCAATCATAGTGAGTGTTCCGTTTTTTGAGAGATCTCTCTCTCTCTCTCTCTCTCTCTCTCTCTCTCTCTCTCTCTCTCTCTCTCTCATTTGCACAAAATTATTTATGTGACGCGCATACTTTCACTTTCATTTTATAAGGTTTTAGAACATATATCCACACACACATACGCACACACACATATATTTATGAGGGTGTGTGTGTGTGGATGTGTGTTTATATACACAATCACATTTACATCTAAATATATATATATATATATATATATATATATATATATATATATATATATATATATATATATATATATATATATATATATATATATATATATTTGTGTGAGTGTGTGTGTGAGCGCGTGTATGAATGTTTGTGTACTCACATACATATATTTGTATTAATAACAGTCTATTGTATGAGCAAACACGCAGCTAAGTAGGTACAACTTATATCTTAACAAACGTGTGCATTCAGGCACCTACGTACCTACTTTGTCGGAGATGGTAATTAGCAGTTTAGCATTTTGGGGCATAACCATTATCATATAGCGTGTAATTTTACAGACGGAAATCGTTAGCCTAAATTTCAGAGTAAATTTGATACACATTTTTCTGCTAAGCGCGGAATTTAGGTCCAAGTTTCGTGACAAAAGATACTGTCCGTTTAAAATATGTCCTTTGTTTTAATTAAAAGCCTCTTACTGAACAAAGCTTGCTTCTATTAGGCCATGGTTATCGTTCGCTTGTAAAATCACTTTGCTGTTATGGGGTTTAATAAAGTATGCGTATATGTGGTCTTAATTCTCAGCCATTAAATTTTCAATTTTGAGGTTTTGTCTTCCACTTTTCCTGTCACTCAACCAGCTTGCGTCATGGAAACGCTGTTTGAGCAGCAAATTAATGGGCCAAAACTGACATTTATTTCATTATTTATAAGTAGGGATCATTTCTTAGTCTCTGTTCTCTTACAAGAAATATATGAATTTTTTTGCTGATATTTATCTCTCTCTTACATAGATTTCCACTAGATGCAATTAGATTGCAGTGTGGTCGAACGAGGGTACTATGAGAATCTCTACCACGGGTTGGTTAGCATCAATACTGTATAGACAATATATATATATATATATATATATATATATATATATATATATATATATATATATATATATATATATTGTGGGTATGCATATTTATATTTACAATAATCTACTATGAGTCTTTCCCTCTTTCTCCCTCTCTCTCTCATCCAGGCTTCGAAATTACATTTACAAAACCAAGGGTTGGCCGGTGCTATTCGTAATATATTCATCTTCATAAGACTTACAAAAAAATCTTGGAAAATCCGATTGTTTCAATTCACCGCAGACTCGCTGAAGGAAATTAATATTTTTTTCTTGAATGCTGAGTGGTATTATCAAGTGATATTTCCGTGCGTATGGTTTGACTGAAGTTCTGGAAAAAGTGACAGCAAATGGACAGTCATCTTGAAGAAGTATCAAAATATATTTCATTTTATGAGGAACTGG
This sequence comes from Macrobrachium rosenbergii, assembly GCF_040412425.1. Lineage (NCBI taxonomy): Eukaryota > Metazoa > Arthropoda > Malacostraca > Decapoda > Palaemonidae > Macrobrachium > Macrobrachium rosenbergii. The sequence goes on from NC_089744.1 coordinate 58,055,500, forward strand.
TTGAGTCTTTTGTGTTCGACGTCACTTTTTCCTAAGGAGGCAATATTTTGCACTGATTCAAATCAAGGTTATTACAGCACTTCACATTCGTTCAGATAAGTTACAAAATACATTATACAAAGTATGCTCTTAGCTTTAATTAATCATAACTGAGCGATATCTTTTCAATGATTCAAGTATTGCACTGTTATCAAAGTAATTCGATTATTCCTCGTTAACTGAATCTTGCTAATAATTCCTGTATTTTTTTTTTAAACAAAAAGCAGAGAAGCATTCTCAAGGCGTTCGAAGACCGGTGTTCCCAACCTCAAAGACAGCCGCTTGCCACATGTGTCCTAGGACAAATTATCTGCATATGTGGTGGCCATTTCGTACCTCAATACAACATGAAGCACTTCGCGTTTACAGCTGCCAACGTTCTGAGGAAAAGGAATTTACTCGTACTTCGCAGTTGATAATCGATTGAAAAAACAGTTATACATTGCAAATGACCTACCTAAAAGAGGCATTTGTCACTGCCATCTTGAAGTTTGCCAAAAAATGAAATAATTAAAAAGTGAATAACTTCCGAACACCCGAGAGCATATTCTATTTACAACGCCAAAAATAGGATGCTGAAAAAATTATCATAGAGCACTGTACTTTAAGGTAAAGGGCATCACTTTGGAATGTATTTGGGTATTTGGTTTAGTTATTCTTTTGTTACTAAATAACCAAATATCTAAATGTCTATGCCTCTCTATATATATACATGCATAATATGTATACATAAAACACACACACATATATATATATATATATATATATATATATATATACATATATGTGTGCGTGTCCTTGTGGACATGTGCATGTCAAGTCTATGTTTACTGTATACTAAAATATATTGTTTTTACTCAAACTAATATTGGTATTACTTCACAGATCCTTGCGTTTTGAAAGACCTGTGTGTGCTTATATTTATATATGAGTGTATGCGTGAGTATGTGTAGTGTCTAAACGTAAATAAGAATAACAGATAAATCAACGAATAAACTAATCTTCTTTTTAAACTGAACAGCTATGGCGCTAACGCAGCTTTCTTGGCATTTTGAGACACCCGTAGATTTTCCTGTTTCTGTAAAAGCTGAGGGAATCCTCGACTAAATCTAATAATTAAATAAGCACTGAGCGTTTCACTTGTAATGACGCAAAATAATGTGGTTTTACGAGCTGATCTAATAATTCCTTTAAAAAGGAAATGGCGTGAAAATCTGCAATTCATTATGATTTGAAAAAAAATCATGCATAACTTTCTCATTCTTTTACGGGACTTCAAGCGGAATGCGGACTCATTAATTTCCAGTATATAACTCTGAATAGCCCATAAAGATAAACTGGAAGAAAAAAACAAGATAAAAAAAAGACGGACAAAACATGAAAGAGACATACGGTACGACTGGAAATGAAGGCGGTGGCAGGGCTATTATTAGTGTAAAAGTTCCCGTTGCAGTCATTTATCTAGCACAGCGCTACACGACAAAGGGCGCCCTACAAGTAACGTCCGGTAATGACCCACAAAAGAAAATTGCTCACTTGATATGACTGAGGGAATTGTTTCCGGTCACGCTTGGGGTAATTTCATAGTGGCAAGCTTAAGTGGTTTGCATCGTAGGGGGTCTACTGCTGTCACGCAATACTCGGCTTTACGCGGCCTGGATGCTGAGAACAGATGCAGCCCCGAGTAATAAATCGTTTTATAATTAAAAAATGCTCACGAGGAGCGCTATTTTTATCAGCAATGCGTAAACTTGTATCTGCGAGTATGTGTGTGTACTTATGAATGTATGTATGTATGTGTGTATGTGTTGACACATTCTTGCATTTTTTCTTTCAATTCTTTGTTCATAATATAGTTGTATATAATTACAATACAAGAGATCGACATCTTTACATATAAACTTCAAATCTTAAACCTTATAAAACCGGATGTTTCAAAAATATTTACACCAAAACTGAAGCAAATAAAGTTATTAAATAATAGGTGTTTTGGGCCAGTGAAGAAATATCATCGAGATACTCTTATTTTGAAAAGGTTGTCTCAGGTCAAAAAAGAGTTTCTTTTTAATTGAAGAATTGTATCTGTATTCCTGCTCACTGCTTGTGCTTTTAGATCAATTTCACATATTTTGATTTTGTTACATGAAATGAAACCAGTAACTAAATGCCAAAAGATAGCCACCATCCAGACCACTTCTACATATTTTGATTTTGTTACATGAAATGAACCCAGTAACTAAATGCAAAAAGATAGCCACCATCCAGACCACTTCTTTTCTTATACTAACAGATACTACACTATTATTTCTTGATGTGCGTGATCTACACTTCACGACATACACAACACACACTCACACACACATACACACACACACACACACACACACATATATATATATATATATATATATATATATATATATATATATATATATATATATATATATATTCGAGTAAATGTGTACATCTACAGTATACACACACACACACACACACACACACACACACACACACACACATATATATATATATATATATATATATATATATATATATATATATATATATATATATATATATATACATTTATATTAATTTACTGTTTAACTTATCACACGTACGGATAATTTCAGAGAAATATTTCGTAATGGGCACTTTTTATCATCCGATGTCAATCTTCTTGAAACAGCGAACTCAGTAGGCCTATGTTCTCTTCTGTGTCATATTTTACTTTTTCCCCTGCTGTTATTTTCCATATTTATGTGTCTTTTATGTCTACTTATTGTTAAGACCCCAGTTGCTGTTATCTTTATGGAACTGCATCTGCTATACTGTTTTTCTTAAGATAAATGAGCTCAAGACTTAGCGCCGCCTAGAGGACTTCCTTTCAAATATATGACTTGTAAGACCTCTGTTTCGTATATTCAAATGGTATAGTTTAAGTTAACAGATTTCTCTTGTCTTTCTGTCTTCTTGTCTGTATGCCTGTCTGCCTGCCTCTGTAAAGGTCAATAACGATATTTTCTCAGGATGAGGACCTATTTTCCAGTAGGGTGGGGTGATGAGAGCACTGTAAGATTCTTGAACTGAGAAACAGTCCGAAACTCAAGGGAAATAGGAATCGTTATCTGTGGAGACTGAAACCCCGCATTCTAAATCTTTATACACTTTTAGACATACTGACAATAAGGATTTATTTTAATGTTGGTTTCAGTTAAATTTGTATACGTTCCGCCTGCAAGTGAAAGATGAAATAAAAGATGGATATGATATACTGTTTACCAAAGGCCATTATCCACAAAATAAAATCTAAAGCCTTCAAGTGTAGCAAAAATGCGTAAAGGATGTGTGGTATTTCTATAATTAAATGCTTTACATACAGAATTTTATCTCACGAAAGAGTTCAGAGTAACAGAGGGACACTGGATAAGGGTAATTCTGATTTTCCTTGAAAAAGTCATTTGTACGATATCTGTTATGCAGGTATCTCCAAAACATAACATACGTAGTCATCAATTTTATCCAGACCAAATGTCAGTTCAGGGCGTGTGTTACCAAACATTAGCATATCTGACCATTTTCATTCTTGACTGTTTCTTCTCAAAGCTTCACAAAACATGTTCTTTGGAATTCCCCTTCGACATATCATGTATTTTTTAAAGGTTATTTTGAAAAAGCTGGTAAGTCATGGCCCCCATAAGTTGAGCTAATCACTCATTTACACTAATCATAGATTTGTTTAAATCACAGGCTTTGCTAAAGCACAATATTAATGCAAAAATGAGAACCATTATACATACCATATATAAAAAACAACTATTTCATTATATACAAAATTATGTAAATGAGCAAAACTGAGAAATCATAACCACTTGAACACAGCAAAAGTACGAAGAAATAGTAAAGAAAGAGAAGACTGGATGCAAACGATATCAGTGGCGATTATATTCAGCTCGAGGACGGAGAATGGAACATATTAAAGTACTTCTCGGTATACCTCTCGTCTGCTTCCTGTTTACCTCATCGCACGAATGAGCGATTTCTCTGAGACATAATCGGTGAAGGGCACTTGCTTTCTCAGCGAATCTAATATTCTCGGGGTGCACTTCAGTATTCCTTCACCTGTTTTATTAATTTTCCTATCTGCGTTTTGGTTATTTCTTTCGGGATATTTTCTAATCATTTCTGTTGTGGAAAATATTTTTCGTACCTGGCTTTATGAATAAAATGATCAGACGTCCTTTATTATCTTTTGTGTTTCTCCCTAATGATAGTCTTAAGTTCTAATCTAAAATGATTTTATCAGCACATTCGCCACGTAACTCTGAACATTTCCTTCCCAAGAGATAACTAGTATATGCATCCGCAATTCATTAAAATAATCTCTCTCTCTCTCTCTCTCTCTCTCTCTCTCTCTCTCTCTCTCTCTCTCTCTCTCTCTCTGTTCGAATTTATAACAGTATTACCCGGACTCGAAAAAAATATCAGCATACTGAAGACGGTGAAATAATGGTATGGGGTAAGAATGCAGAGAAATAGTAGAATGTTAGGGAAGGTAAGTAAATATATGGGAACCAGAGGATGATAAATGGAGCAAGAGAAGACTGATGAAGAGGGTCAAGAGGATAAAATCTAAATAAATAGATTTAACATAGGATTCGTTCTCTAGGAAACTAAGTACAACGGCTTTAAATCCTGAATCATTTACGTTCATTTCTCGGGCAGTTTGGAAAAAGCAGGAGACTGTTTACAGAAGACCGACTTTAATTTTAAAATTGTTTTTGAATTTCACTTTTACCTCCATAAATATAAAACTAGGGTAAAAATACGATAAATAGCGGAGAATGCGATAACGTACTTTCCATGATGAAGTGAAGAGATTAAAATGAAAATCATGCTCAAAAGAGAAATTGAATTAATTCCACTGGAACGACTGAAGTAGGCACTTAGAAAATGATGGTGAACAAATTAAAATCAAGTGAATGAGTCGGCAAGGAATATGATGAATGAAAAGTGCATGAAGATCGTGTTTTTTTTTACTCAAAACATTTAGGTGATGTACCTAACGCGGACTCTAATTTCAGAGAATTTCACGACGTATGCTATATATATATACAGTATATGTATGTATATATGTAAATATATATATATATATATATATATATATATATATATATATATATATATATATATATATTATATATGTAAAATATATATATATATATATATATATATATATTTGTGTGTGTATATATATATATATGTAATATATATATATATATATATATATATATATATATATATATATATATATATATATATATATATATATATATATATATATATATATATATATATATATATATGTGTGTGTGTGTGTGTGTGTGTGTGTGTGTGTATACTTTGTCCTACCATCTTTTTTGTCAATTTTAAAAGCACAAGTTGGGAAAATAGAACAACGAATTCATTCTATCTATCTGTCTATCTATATATCTATCTCCCGTTTCAAAAGGAAACATCAGCGAAGAATAAGTACTAACCGAACGGCAGAAGAAAGGAGAAAATTATAAGAGGAATGTCGAGGGAAAAAATGACGTGGAGGGAGACCTCAGGGGTGAGAGATGCAAAGAGACAAAAGGAAGCAGTGGCGGAGTTGGTAGGGGGTGGGGGAGTGGGAAAGGGGAGAGGGGGTGAGTGAGGGATGGATAGAGGGAGGGAGAGAGGGAGAGGGGGGAGGGAGGTTGAGACTCGGGCAAAGAGACCCAATAAACGGATTCTAACCCTGACGAATCGTTGACTGTGGAGACAGGCACCACTATTTTATATCCTCCAACTCTGTTAATTACATCTCCGCTGGCCAGGACAAAAATGGGGAACCAGTTTTTACAGTCCCGATTTTAATTAAAGATTTGTTTCAGAGTTCTATGTTTAAACTTCTGGATATGAAACGGGAAGAATTTCTGGAGGAAGAAAAACGAAAGGGAAAAAGCGGACATACTTTTCCTGCTATAATTGATTTGTTAAGAAATTTTAGATTCGTCCGAAAGATTTCATTGGCTACGTTAACCGCCTTTCAGGGCGATCGCGCTTTGATGTGTCAGCAATGAAAATGAATCATATGTTCATTTAAAAAATTACTTTAACATCTACTCCTGATCTCAGGTATTTTTCCTAAAATATTCATGAATATATATGCAAAGCATACTCGTGTTAAAAACACAAAAATGCACTCTTCCGCATCACACTACGTATACTACAGCACTTTATTTTACTGTTACCGCGGTTCTAGTAAGCGGTATTACCAGAATAATTGTTACCCTAGGATGTGCACAGCTTAGAATTCTAACGCACTGTATTCCATGACAGAGCAACGTATAGTGGTGGGTGGTGAACCCCTTTGGAGGAAATTCCTGTATCTGGTGGATTAACCTTTTAGGTCAAAGGTAGCCACATATGCCAGGTCAATCTAATGAGGACTGTTACCAAGGTGGAAATAAATGGTACAGCCTGGGCATCACTGCCCCTTGAAATGCAACAGACTTATGAGTACAAAATAAAACCCCTCAAGTGATAGATAAACATGTCTCTTGTGGACAATGATAAGGAAAAGAGTTTGATCTATTTTATTTATAAAAAAAAAAGAGAAGTAGAATTTTCAACACAATCTGTAGCAAACGCATATTGCTGACGTGAATGGCTGATAAAAGAAAGTGATATTATGAGTTAGTAAACTGCTCCCTGCAAAGGATGATATATTGTAAAGTTTTATAGGAAATTAATAATATTTACCTGGCAGAGTTAAATTTCAGAATTTGTCGCTAGCTATATTTGTCACTCAAAATATAACCTGGACACATAACCTCTTAAACTTGAGGTACTGTACTCTCTCTCTCTCTCTCTCTCTCTCTCTCTCTCTCTCTCTCTCTCTCTCTCTCTCTCTCTCTCTATAATGAAAACTATCAGAAGTACAATACATCATATTTCCCATAAGTGCTAAAACGTGGTAGGTAACTAGACATGTCCCAAACCTGAGGAAGAAGCAAGAGTTCGAGGGGTCGAGATGTAACCTGTTGGAGGATGGAGAGTGGGAGGAAAAACGAGTCCCAATAAGCGGGTTCTAACCCCGAAGGGATCATTGACTGCGAAGACACGTGTCTGTTAATTACACTTCCGTTGGTTAATAAAAAAAAAGGGGGGGGGGAAGTCTGTTTAATTAATTTTTTTTTTTTTTGTCATAATTCCTTTTATATGAAAAGAACAGATGTGCAAAGACAAAGAAATTTCGGTCAACCGTTAGGTATACTTACTTCCATTGATAAAATAATACAAACTGACCATAAATTGAACGTTTCAGTACAGAAAACCGTTACGGACTTTATGTAAAAAATTATTCATAATGGAAAACTTTTATTTAATGCTAAAAAACCCTACCGGCAGCCATGGAGATTTTAAGTGAAAAGCAGTCACGATGGGTAATTGTTAATTAATGCAAAAACGAACCTCCAGGCCACAGGGGTTTTACGTGAAAATCCCACATAACGGGAAAATGTTATATATCAAGATTAATTTTTTCGAGAATCGAGGTGCTTTAGCTTAAATAAATATATATGAGAACAATCCTTCAAACACTGTTTGTGTCTCAGAAAATTCGAGGTCCCAGGTGTATGTGGACTCTCCATGCAATAGATACCTTTTTTTCTGACACTATCAAGTTATCTCCCCATGGTTTCTCAAATTCTCAAAACATCTGGAATATAAACTCATAATGAATACTTATGGTAACGACTCTAATGATGCTTGTATAAATGATAACCCTTAAGTAATCAACATTTCCAACATTTAATTGGTTGGGATCAATTCCATATAAAATAATTAGAGCTATTTATTCAGCCGAGGCTGCATGACAAATAAAACAAATTCATGTTCCTGAAAGTTTAGGAAGTAATAGAATAATCGCCCAGATAAGAAACTCACTCATTATTTTCAATTGTTGTGCATACGAATGGTGCAGAAATACATAGCCGTATGTACATCCCCAATGAAGCAGGTATGGATAAATATACATGCTCTTATCATTATAGAAATAAACACTAGGAAGTCACAGCCCAATAAAAAACGCAAATGGCTGTAGATAAGAACACCTACACAAATGTTTTCAAGCGCACTGGATATGATCAGACCTGTTTTTTACACCACTTTCTTCTGCTTCCATCATCGCATGCTTGAATGATTTCTCCAAGACATATTCAGTAAATAACCATCATATTCTTAGCCGACGTGAGTTTCTCAGGGTGTCAGTTTCTGTATTTCCTCACTCTTATTTTATATCCTTTACTTATTCCTCTGTTTTTGTCTGTTTAATCCATACTTATTTTCCAGCTTGGTAAACTGATGATGTATCTATCAGTTCAAGTACTAATTGCTTAAGTTCTTTGCTGTTTGATTGTTTACTTTCGTATGAATATAAAATGGGTCATTAATTATAACATCTTTTTCTCACTTTATTTTTTCTTTTCACTTCATCCCCTCTTATAGTAGAACAGCTTAATGAATTTTGGCCAGAATCGTTCATATGATTATACAAGCACGAAATTTGGTATGAATATACTCTGTACGTCACTTTTTGAGAAAAAAATGCTGTCATCAAAAATTCCAATATGGCCGCCAACACACCAAAAACAACCATAAACTATAACTTTTACTACTAAAAAAGGCTACTAATGAAGGGAAGGCAAAAAGGATGAGATCTTTCTGTCTATATAATGTCCCAAAGGGTTGCAAACTACAGAGGCTATCTTGCAGTCAAGTCAACACTATTGTTCCTGAGGCAGGGAGGGGGGGGCGGGGATTCTGCAGACATCAATGGGGCAAACGGAAGGTTTTGCCACCAAAAAACCAGTTGCTTTGGGCAGATGAAGCTCAATATCAAAGTAAAGACTATTCATTATGAGAAGGAAAACTAAAATTAAACTATGGAGGTAGAGCCAAGAGAGTGTCTGTCACTCACTACCAGGGCACACTGGTGACAGACACTTCTGTGAAACTCAGCATGGGGTTCAATATCAGCTAGACCGCAAGTTTAATATCCCAAATGCTATCTAATCAGACCCAAAGAAATTAGATAGCCGCACCTGAGCTGACAGGATGTGCCCGCGCGGGAGGGCCGAGCCAAGGATGACCGAGGCTTTAACGTTATCCGGATGCTGTACAGATCTTACGGGATTTAATTGATATTGGATGAAAGATCGGTTAGGTGTAGGGCAACAGCTCCAACCTAACTGTATCCCATACATGAAAGTGAGCAAAGGTGGTAAAAGGATAAACCCTCGGCCAGCTCTACTTAAGTTCAAAGTCTCTTATCATGGATGCAAACTGACTGGAGTAAATGTTGTCTATGTCAAGAGGACAAAAGTAATGAAACACTAATTTTACCTCTTAGCTTATTTCAGAGGAAACGGCTATATCAATCTTTAAAAAAATGTACCATTGTTTCATACTCTTATTGCTATGCCAATATTATTTGATCCAGCACGGTTAGATGATGGAGAAGGCATAGAAACTACATTGATACGAAATAAAGCAAAATATCATAACAGCTGCAGACTTTTGTTTAATAATACCAAACTGACAAGAGCACAGAAGAGAACAGTGACTCCCAGCACATCAGGCACAGAAGAAAACCGTGGAAAGAGATCAAGAACCTCAGACCCTCCAAAGGCACAATGCTTTTTGTGTGAAGAAGAGGATGAAATATCAAATTTAAGAAAAACAATGACAATTCAGCTGAACTAAAGGCTCAATTAATGTGCCAAGACCCTAAACCATGGAAAGACCCTTACAAAGTTAAGTGCTGGTGATGGTGTTGCTCAAGAACTGAAGTATCACCTACGATGACTGGCAGACTTATACAACTCAGAGAGAGTACATCTTAATGCGATAAAGCAAGAGGAGAATCGCCATGATCAGTGGAAAGAGTTATATCCTGAGGCTTTTTCTGAACTTGTTATCTACATCATTGATAGCAAGGTTACTAATACAGAAACATCACCTGTAATAATCAGACTTGCTGATCTAGCTTCCCTATAAAAGCGCCGGCTACAACAACTACGTGTAGACTCCCCAGACGTCAATACCACCAGGTTAAAAGAGGAATTACTCTATAGGATCTCTGAGCTTGAGGCCCATAGGAAAGGGCGTGATGTCCTTCTAGCATTCAGAAAAGACATTGGCACAATTCTGTCTGATGCTAGCAAGTGCAGTGAAGCTATTCATCGAGTTAAAGCTGCAGATATCAATCGAAGAGAAATGGTTGCTCATAAGAAAAAATTCAGTCAAGATTTACAAAAAGGACATGGAAAGGAAACTGTTCCGCAGGCACTTCTACAGTTTGTTTGCAGCATTGAGCATGGTGTTGACATCAGGTCCCATCTGGACCATGGTGTTGTACAGTACTATCAGATGTTGATATTGCACAACTTTTACAATACAACTGCTACTCTAAGTATACTGAAGGATCAAAAACCCGCAGGCATGCAAAACACTGTGAAACACTTTCTCCCATATATGTCGGGATGAAAGTGTTTGCCAAAACAAGAAAAAGAGAATTAATTGACAAGCTTCAAGAGAATGGAATTAGCATATCATATGAGAATGTTGGAAATATCAGGACAGTTAGGTGAGAGTGTAGCAAAGCAATATGTGGAAGATGATGTCGTGTGTCCACCTATTTTGAGAAAGGGACTTTTCACAACTTCTGCTTTAGACAACATAGACCACAATCCAACAGCCGGAACAGCCAGTACATCCTTCCATGGTACAAGTATTTCATTGTTACAGCTTCCAAGTCCAGAGGGAGAAGGGAAAGTACGCACATTTCCCAACGCTGCCGGGAATTGACTAAATGTGGATGCAAGACGGACTGTGCTGGAAGGTGCACATGTAAAAAGACAGGGTTAGACTGTACTGCACTCTGTAGCTGCCCTTGTCAGTCATGCATCTTCAGGAGTCTTAAAACACTGATGTTCAAAAATGATAGAAGGAGAATAGACGGTAATATACTTATAATCATAATTCTCAAGTCTGGACAATTAATAATGAATTAGTATATTTATCACTTATATAATTTAAATATTCATAATTCTCAAGTTTGGACAGTTAAACCAAGAAAGTTAGATGTTTTTGCATATTAGGCTTACCTGGCGGCCATCTTGGAAAATGCCCGACAAATTGGATTTCTGAATGTCAAGGACTGTTCTCCCAAGTAAAGTCTGCAATTTTATGGCAAGGAACCCCCTACTTTATCGCAATAATGATTGAACTTTGGCTATTTGTACAAAAATATATTGGCATTTTTTCACGATAATCGTCATATGGCGGTCCTCTTGGAAAATGGCCACGTAAGGGACTTTCAGGTGGCTAGCACTTTTTTTATTTAAGTCTACCCCCCAATGAGTATTTCTGCCAAATTTCATGCTTGTATCATCAGATGAACGATTGTATGGCTTATCTGCTCCAGTATTAATCTTACACCAATGTAATGTATTGGTATTTTAATGGCCAACGGAATTCGTCCTCTCTCTCTCTTTTTTGCTTGTAAAATGGTGACAGTACTCTAGTTCACAACCGAAGCCTCCTGGCTTCGATATTTATTGGTGGAAGGAACGATATGGTGTGTTTCCTAAAACTGAATGTGCTTCTGTTGACCTCAGCCCTAAACTTACATACTTTAGTGGTCAGTGATTGTTTCAAGATTCAGCAGGTTATGGAGAGAGAGAGAGAGAGAGAGAGAGGAGGGGGGAATAACAGATGAAGCTGATAAATGTTTTGCAAAAATATATACCGTTACAATATACTTAAAATGGCAGGGTCTCGACGACTTAATCTGTCCCCCCTCACATACGAGGATCCATTCGCCAGAGCATTTATAAGTCTTTCTCTCTCTCTTTTTAAAAATTACCTAACCTTTGGAAGAGATTATGAACTTTGAGGTAGTGGAAAGACCACATAAAAATAAAGTGAAATAAGTGTAATGATATATAAAATTAAGAAAAGAAGGTATATATAGAAAGCAGGCAGAAAGAGACGCCACGAGAGAAGAAAATGAGAAGAGGCTGGGGCAGAAAGAGACCCAGTAAATGGATTCTAATCCCTGAAGAATCGTTGACTGCGGAGACTGACAGCACTATTTTAAATTCTCTTGCTCTGTTAATTACATCTCCGCTGGTTAGGAAAAGGAGAATCCTTTTATTAGACCTTGTACCAATTAAAGAATGATTGCCTAACTTTCACGCTGAAGCCATCAAATGGCAAGAGGAGAGAAGCCAACAGGGGCGCTTGCTCCTCGTTTTTAAGTGGTGGAAGGAAATTTCGCATTCCACGAAAAGAATTTTGGATGAATTGCACTGTGTAATCAAATATTCTTTTGAAAACTCATAAGAGTGATTAAGGTGAATGAATGAAAGTAAAATTAACCATGAAGTTAGTGAGAAAAAAGACTCATAAACGGAGAGACACAGCAAGTTCACTTTCGCTCCAGCATAAATTTTCCAGGCGTGTGTAATTTGCCTTTATTTGTTATTACAAATTACGTTTTGTAACTTATATAATACATTTAATGCTGAAAGTTTTTAAACCATATTTTGCTTTGCAATGAAAATACATACACTTAATTTTGATAATGTTTACATACTTATATACATTGTCAGTCATGTCCACACTCTAAATGGCACAATAAATACGAACATCGGCATACTTACAGGAATCTTATGTGCACAACTGATTAAGTGGAAGAGAAGGTTAGGAAACTTGACAAACTCAGAATACGAGATGATGCTGCTTTAATCTGCAAACACAGCAATCTTTACAAAGCCTATTTATTTAGAAATGTATCATATATCTAGAAATATTAGACTCAAAATAATCTAGGGATAAAAAGGGGTTGTGAGGACAGAGTATGCGCGAAGGGATGAAATAACATTAGTTAGATAAAGGCTTAGTGACATCCAATCAAGTTTCCTCAAGTTAAAATTTAATGAAAGACTAGGAAAGGCCAATCAAACAACGGGCAGGCTGAATAAGATTCGGCAATCAAATGGACTGAAACTGCGCACGAAAGTACGATTACACGTAAACCTCACGTAAACCTAGTAGGCTGTCCATTATTACACGGGTATGAGTCATGGCATGGGAATGAAACTATATCTGAAAGATTTTGCCGACTTGAGAGTAAAGCTTTCAGACGAATGCTAGGAGTCAGATGAAGGACAGAGTTAGAAATGACAGCATATGAGAAATTACGGAATTTCCACACGTAGTAGATGAGAGAATGATGAAAGGGAGATGAAGATGGACATGTCCTTTGCACAACTCTAGGGAAAATAGTACCTGTCAGAGTTGGAAGACCTAGACATATCTACATAAGAGCTAAGAGAATGGAAGCTGGAGATAATTGTAGATCTGTAGAAGATGAAGCACAGGAAAGATACCAGTGGCAGAATTTCACAAAGGAGATAATGATGAAGATGATCTAAGATATTATTCCTGAACGACACCAAAGCCTTAAAGTAGATCTCCTCATGTTGAACATAAACCGTTTTATGAGAGAGAGAGAGAGAGAGAGAGAGAGAGAGAGAGAGAGAGAGAGAGAGGATGTTATAGCTTTAAGGTCATTTTGCTTTGCTAGCTAATTCTTAGTTGATGGAAAAGCATTGCTCTAAAAGGACTTATACTTGGGTAAAAGGTCGGCAATTAGCCTTGGGGAATAATTATATTATTCCTGAAACGATATTATTATATATTGCCTAGTGTACATGCCTGAAAAAAATAAATTTACGCATTAACAATGCAATTATATTTTTCTCATGAAACTGTTTCTGAATAAAAGTATTAGTTATACATAATGCCCCATTAACTACTGGGACTATAAACTTGAATTAACGTAATAACTGTGGAATATTAGAAAGAGGAAAGGCAACAGAGAGAGAGAGAGAGAGAGAGAGAGAGAGAGAGAGAGAGAGAGAGAGAGAGAGAGAGAGAGAGAGAGAGGTGTTGGGGGGAGGGAGCGTGGGGGAGAGAGAACGAAGCTGAGATTGAGGGGCCATTTGTGGTCAATTTTCCACAATGGCACAACGGTCTGGAGAAACTATATATCCCCCCAAACAAAAAATTAGCTTTCGGATACAGACATCGCGAATGATCGAGGTAACCTTAAAGATTCTCTCTCTCTCTCTCTCTCTCTCTCTCTCTCTCTCTCTCTCTCTCTCTCTCTCTCTCTTCTTAGTAGAAGTTGTTAGCAAAAGTGAAACAATATAAAGCATTCATTGTAGAACGTAAATGAACATGAATATGGGAATTGAAATAACAGTATTATATCAATGAATATGAAAAATAACGATAAAACAAATCACCTTCAGATAAAGTATTGCACTGTGTTATTCTTATTAGAAACCTCGCTGATGTACAATATTCTAAAGGATAATGCATTGAAGTTTACAGAGGTAAAAAGTTTTTGAAAAACGAAAAAGAAAGAGTCTAGAACAAGATATTCAAGATAAAGTCATATGTAGCAAAGTGTTTTGTTATCAATTCATAATGATTTTTATTTTTACCATTTACATAGGCACGGTACTGGGATTTTATTATTATTTGATAAAGCTTCTAATGGCATATTTCAAATAGTGTAACTATGCAGAATTTAGAATTACCTTGAAGAATGTACCTCTACCGTGAAATTACTATCTAAAATTGTGCACTACAATAAAAAACATGAGAAAAATAACACACACACACACATAGGAAAACATACACCGGCCACAAGAAAACAGGAAAAAGAAAAAAGGTAGCGTGAGAGGAGGAGAAGGTTTCCTATTAAGCTCAACAGATCAGTGACCTAAGTAGCATCAATAACAGAAAGAGAGAGAGAGAGAGAGAGAGAGAGAGAGAGAGAGAGAGAGAGAGAGAGAGAGAAAGCCACCTTGGTTCAAAGAGGAAGAGGATCGAGGATGAGGTGGGAGTGGGATCACAGATCAAAAGATGAAGTCTTACATCCACCCCTGCTAAGGGGTGAGACAAAGGAAGCACCTTCTTAAATACGAGAGCAATGCTCCAAAGCATGGACGAATAAGTGTAAAATAATTCATTAACAACTGAGGGAAAAAATATGGCCACTAACCAGTCCACCTGACCTTTCAAAAGCAATATTAGGATTTTGAACGTGATTGTCCAGGATACCAGACAACATGGGGCTCTCCGGAATCTCATGTAGTGATGGAAGTACTGTAAGTACACTGAAGATCTCTTTTAAAGGGCAAAACTGTAAAAATTCATCCTGTCGCTCTTAGAGAATTAAAAATGAATATATATATATATATATATATATATATATATATATATATATATATATTATTATATATATATATATATATATATATATATATATATATATATATATATATATATATATATATATATATATATATATATATATATATATATAAACATACACACACACACACACACAGATGTTAAGCCACAAGAAAAAGTCAGGCGTTTGTCAGTGACAAAAATTCAACCTGTATACATACATACATATATATATATATATATATATATATATATATATGTATATGTATATATATACGTATACACACACATATATATAATATATATATATATACATATATGAACCAAAGAAAAATTTCACTGGTGAATGGCCTCGTGAATGATAGTGAATCACCAGTGAAATTTAACCTTCTTGTTCTCAACAAATATAGCACCATTTAGGTAGTTAAAAATATAAATATCAAAGACGCACGTTCACATAGTACTTGATAAAAACCGTGTTAAATATTATGTTTTCTACAAGAAAAAAAAACAGGAAATTTCGTATGGATATGCATTATCATTAGAAATGGACATTAGAAGTCGATGTTTCTCATTATCCCAAGACACCAATTACCGTTTACACTGAAAGTGCTCATTAATTCAAAATCAGTTGCTGTTATAATCCGGGAGATAATTAATTTGATTTTTGTGTCGTTTGCTTTATACATTCTATTTATAGGATTACATTTTCTTACAGCTTATTACGATGATGATTAATTTTCTGTATTAGAGGGCATTCTCTGTGACCTAACTGATTACTTATCAAACTACCTATCCAATATTACGTTTTTTTTTTTGCCAGTCATCAGAAAAGGGAAGTTATGATTTATCTTAGCTAGCAAACTGTCATTTTCTTGAGTGTCTGTGTGTGTGGGTGTGTGCGTGTGTGTTTGTGACAGCCTTTATCTCTATAATGCATTAGCAGTAAAAAGCACCTACTTCCGGGTAACCTAATCACAAATACTAGAAAGTTGACAGTGAATCCAGAGAAAAACACTGATAACAGGGTAATTATCTGGAAATCCAACACGAATCCTCCTCGACAGTAAAACCCACTTAAGAATCCCCCACTGCAAAATGATTAACCTATCATGATTGAGTAATTAATGCTTCCCGGACGTATTGTTCGAACCTCGTGTGTTTATTCTGGGATACATCGCTGCATCGCTCAGAAAGGGTTTTTGTCTCGTGGAACAATGACGGAGGATCTTGGCCAAGCATCGCCTTTTGAACTTTTGACTTTTGAACGACATTGATTCAAGGGTACATTATATCCTGGGGTAGGGCTTAGGGTGACCGCGCCATGGAGGAAGAGTCGGGGGGAAGCGTTGTTGAGTCTGGTATGTATAGCTAGCTAATGGGGTCGCTGTCAGATGGCGATGAAGAGAGAGGGGAGGAGGAAAGATGGAAGGAGAGAGAGAGCCAGAAGAAAACTGTGGACGGAAAGGGTTGGCAGGAAGTGGGTCGGAAGGAGGGAAAGTTCAAAATGACAAAGCGCAGTAATAATAATAATAATAATAACAACAAATTATAAATGAATGAAGATATAACATTATATCGCTAATACTGATAACGAAAATTTGCAAACTGATGAAACTATGACTTATTTGTAATAAGGAAGTGTGCGAAAAGTGACGTTGTCTCCTATATAGTGGGTCACAGATGATTCGTGGATTCCATGATCCTGGTGAACTTTCGTGTTGAGCTCTTGAGAGAAAGAGTCCCTTTCGTGCAAGATAAGGTGAAGTCATTGCATCCTGCACACTGCATGTCATCACAGTAGCAAATTACAGGCTAAAAGATCACA
Source organism: Macrobrachium rosenbergii (assembly GCF_040412425.1). Taxonomy (NCBI): domain Eukaryota; kingdom Metazoa; phylum Arthropoda; class Malacostraca; order Decapoda; family Palaemonidae; genus Macrobrachium; species Macrobrachium rosenbergii. The sequence goes on from NC_089744.1 coordinate 58,072,727, forward strand.
ATGATCACGCAAGAAGTCACAATAATTGGTACCGCTTGAAAACGGTTGATCTGTTTCTTTTTTTTATACTGGACAAAGGGATAAATTTTCTTTATATATATTTACATATATATAAATATATATACATGGTATATATATGTATGTATATTTATATATACTGGGTATATATATGTATATATAAATATATATACATGCATACATATATATACAAGTAATATATATGTATACAGTATATATAGATATGTGTGTGTGTGTGATTTTGTATGTGTTTCGTGTAGCAAGTAGCTAGCGATACACCATTAAAAGTATTAATGATAAAAGAAAAGCATGTTTAGAATCTCTAGCTGGGAGAGTTGCTGTTTTATTATGAAAATGAGTCTGAGACCAACACATAATATGCGTCTGTGTGTTTGATGTTTCTATGAATGGAGAGAGAGAGAGAGAGAGAGAGAGAGAGAGAGAGAGAGAGAGAGAGAGAGAGAGAAGGGACGAGGTAAAAAGTTGTGGAGTAAGAAAATACGTCATAAAAGTCGTGGGGAATGGTTGATGTTTGCAGGTAATGTAGCATTTTATGAGAAACTTAAATTTAACTATAAGAGAAAGAAGTGGTATTGAGAGAAGTCAAATAATTAAAACTGGTTCTACAATACAAATTTCGAGGGGATGTAACTCAAGAAAGGGTTAACAATCATAGTGCTATGTAGTGATTAAAGCCAACTTACTTATTTTATTTTCTGAGTCACTGAAGTGGAACTTAGAAGGAAAACATTCAGATTCGCGTGACCCTGGGAAAACGCATATAATACACATTATTTGTCCTCATTGCATTACCTGCAAATTTTTACCTTTAGAGGGGTAGCGTCAGAAAGGAAAAGATTTCGGGTATCAACAAGTCTTTCGGGATGAAGTTGTTAGCCCCAGTGCCCTTTCTTGATCCCAGCAGAGGACTCGTGGATTGCCAGGGGAAGTTCACTGACCAAGCAAATGTGAGATGAACGCTGCACTACTAAGCCATAATGCCAACTTTGGCTGGTTAATGCATCCCTACAACTTTATATATAATGGCAGCATTACCGAAAAGTCGTCCTTCCCAACAATTCGGTGGTTCGAGTCCACCTGGTGACGGATTGCTTATCACTTGCAAATTCTATTTAGGTGTTTATCCCGAGGTTAAGTGAGTTTACTATTGAACGACACTGGTAGCTTAATGTTTGTGATTGTAATATATATATATATATATATATATATATATATATATATATATATATATATATATATATATATATATATATATATATATATATATATATGTATGTATAATTTGCTTGTGTGAATTTGTGTGTGTTTATAAGCACATGTATCGGACACAAATCCTGACCAGCTTCCCTTGAGATTTTAGGACTTCCACTGGAAGACTGACACACTAAAGAGGTCAAATTTACATTATATGTGACAAGGTGACCATACAAACAAAAATACAGAAGTCTGAATGAAATAGTCGTGCCTGACAGGAAAAGGAAGCGAAAAGCAAATTTGTGACCGAGGTCAGCGCTCAATTAACATATCTTGTTTTTCCATGCAGGTTGTCTCACACCTTTGGTATTAAGACACGAAACAAATGAGTCGAGTTTATATGTTCCTGGGTTGATATTCATATTAACAGGAATACATATATACATATATATATATGTATGTATATATTATTGTAACCTATAACAATCTTGTTGTCGAAGAGGAATTCTGACAGTTTGTTAAAACTATTAAGTCTAAAGCAACTCACGGATATCGAATCACTTTATCCTGAGAATAATTAGTTCAAACGGCACTATATTTATCCTAACCAGAATTTGAATCCACATATCTAAGGTTATTACATGAGTAATTGGATTCTTAATGTCATACGTGTATTACTACATGCATTAAGCCCTAAAGTCACTGATTCGGATCTTAGTTTGGACAGGCACGTTCTTAATATATAATGTCCTTTGAGTGAAAATTTTTCATGAGACAGTGAATCTAACATTAACTTGCTATTTGGGGCTAAATATCTGAACATATGTAGCTGGGTTAATGTCACTGTCTACTGTTGTTACAAAACCGTGCCACGGTTCGAATTCTGGACGGCACAGGAGCACTTACCAGTTATAATTCCCTTGGGTGTAAGTTATTCCCAAGGCATAATGGCTTAATGTTTGTGAAAATTCGTACATACATACAAATATACATACATCTATATATGTATATATATACATATATATACACACACACACGTGTGCGTATGTGTGAGCGCTTGTATACATACATATATACATATATATATATATAATATATATATATATATATACTGTATATATATATATATATATCTATATATATCTATCTATATATATATATATATATATATATATATATATATATATATATATATATAACATATACAGCGTATTACGGAATACTGAAACCTTATATTGGTATTTTAATAAAACGGCAGCAAAAAGTTTAGGGAAGCGAAGTACCTGCAATAAAATGCAAATAGATCAGCAGCAATTTTGGAATACCTTAACCCTAAAAGAATTCTCAGTAAAATTTAATATTATTTCTTATTCGTTTTCCCATATTAATAAGAATAAACTCAGTTATAGTCTTCGAACGTAAGATCTCCTAATGATAAGCTCCATAATCTGAAGCACCGATACCGTCAGTATTATATTGACGCGGCGGGAACTAACTCTCTTAACTAAGTTTACAAACAAACTACTCGTGACGGAGCCGCCACGGCTGTTACTCCCATTCCTACGCTCTCCCTGGACGCCCTAAAGAAAATGGAGAAGATACACATTCAATAACAAGAGATGCAAATCCAGGGACGCAGTTGGGCGACGTGTTCCCGCCAACTGTTTGTATCTTTTCATTAAACTTTGGCGCCAAACTGTTTTCGGATTCAGTTGTTGGTTTCGTCGTCTCTATGTGCCCAGATGATATATTCCAAATGGAAAGAAGAAGTTGATAAATGGATTCTTGATAACGGCACTATCCGAGAAAAGTTCGTCTCGCAAAAAAGGAAAAGGACATCTAATTTGTTTTATATGACCGTACTTCGAGAAGTTTTTGAAGTATTTAGATACACGCAAGAAAGTATTGACGTATAAATATACATATAAACTGCAAGATGCTAATAGTTCCCTCTCTCTTTCCTGCGCTGATACACACAAATAATATAATATATATATATATATATATATATATATATATATATATATATATATATATATATATATATATATATGTATGTATGTATGTATGTATGTATGTATGTATGTATGTATGTATGTATGTATGTATGTATGTATGTATGTATATTATATATATATAAGGAACTAGATAATGTTCACGTTAGAATAGATAGACAGGCAATGTGGAGGGTTTTGAGATGTATGGTATAAAGAGTACTTTGATAGGAGCGATGAAAAGTTTTCAGGGTGGATGTGGAGCATATATATTAATGTTTGTAGAGGGGAGAATGGCTGTAATGGTGTAGAAGTGGGTATGAGACACGGGTGTGTTATGTATTCATGGCTGTCTGATATCTTTATGGATGGAGTGGCGGTGGAAATGAGAGGGCAGGAAATGAGGGTGCAAAGTTGTGAGATAAGAATAAGTCGTGAGTGAATTTGACAATAGTTTCTGTTTACAGATGTTACAAAACTGATTCGGGATAATGAAGAGAAAGGCAACACATTATCAAAAGACGCTGAAAGCGACTGAAAGAAGAGAGAGTTGAGTAAACGTAGGCAAGAGCAAGGTTGTGAAGGTACTGGGCAACAAGGAAGATGGAACAATATAAAGTTGATATGGGTGGCGAGAGGGCGGAAGAAGTAGATTCGTCTAGGTATGAGAAGAGCTGAGTCACTGAATAAGCGAGGCATACAAAATTTAATTAGAATATTAGGCTTAAAAAAAAAATAGGATGACGAGATGGAGCAGAGTGTTTTGAGATGGTTCAGCCATGTGTTAAGAATGGCGGATGATAGGACGCTGAAAAAGGTAGACGATTCGGAAGATCTAGGTAAAGGCTGTCTAAGAAGACAAGAGAGGGCTGGACACATGATATAAAAGAGGCGTTACAATGGACAGGACCTCACCATCCAGGAAACGAGAGAACGCAGTGCGTATGGGGGGTTTTATGCTCTGTTGATGATCCATCTGTGCAGCTGAATGAAGAAATTAATATTTTGGAAGTTTTCTGTGCAGGGGTTTTAACCAAGATTCAGCAGTTTAAGCGTGACAGAGTCAGTGACCATACCTTCTTCTCAATACCACCTCAGTTCGGGGTAGCAGCTTAAATTTCTGAAGAAAATGTTCACTTACACACGCACGCAGACACACACACACACACACACACACACATATATATATATATATATATATATATATATATATATATATATATATATATATATATATATATATATATATATATATACTTCATGTATGTATGTGTATATATATATCATCATACATTTTTTCTTCCTTTTTAGTTATATATACATATATTTAGTATATATATATATATATATATATATATATATATATATATATATATATATATACATATATACACACACATATACATATTAACCAAGAGAAGTAAAAGTATGAAAAACATGCAATTCAACTAAACCCGTCATGGAGGTGAGTCTACTGGTTTTACAGCTTGTTGTTAAGAGAATGTACAAAAAATGCATTGCTTACTTCAAGTAAAAATGCACGAGCAGCGTTAATCATCTTGCGCGTGCTTACAAACAGTAAGGTAAACGTTGAAGAAGGCCTGCTGAGTCAACTGTGAGAAAGCAGATATTATAATGCAGTGGCATCCATTTAAAAAAGATACAAGAACTGCAGTATCTTTTAATTATCTCAAAGTCTGCAACGGACTGTGCTCCTCTCGCAATGTCCGCAAGGATTCCAGAAGAAACAGTTCTTTCTGTTTTGGCGTATTTAGAGTTACTTGATTCAACTGCAGCGCATGATTATTTTCTAACTGATAATCAGCCTCAACAGGTCAACAAATACAATTGCAGTTAACTTAAAATTCCAGCAACATAGTTGTATGTATATACACACACACATATAATATATATATGTGTATGTGTGAATGTATGTACGTATGTGTGAGAAAACTGTCCAGGTCAGACTTGTGCAAAATCTCCCATCTTGTAATAATAATAATAAATTAAAACAATGATCAAAATAAATATTTTTGCTACCGCATAGTGTTCCTCTTCTTTTCCCTGAAAGAAATGAATGAGTCTATCAAATACCCTTTACTTTGTATAATATTAAATCATTTTAATTTTTAAAATTGAAATATATATATATATATATATATATATATATATATATATATATATATATATATATGTATGTATATATATATATATATATATATATATATATATATATATATATATATATACATATATATATATATATATAAATATATATGTATAATATATATATACAGTATATATATATATATATACATATATATATATATATATATATATATATATATATATATATATATATATATATATATATATATATATATATATCTTCTTCTTCTTCTTTAACGTGCTCTTTTCCCATTTTTGTATGGGGTAAGCACGATGCCTTCTTTTGAAGGACTTTTGATTTGGCTTTGGGGTAGACCGTAGTCTCGATCGGCTGCCCTGCCTGACATCGCTTAGGCCCCGGTAGCGTATGTTACATGTATCATACCAGACCCAACGCCCTTTCTCCCAGCAGCGCGAAGTTGTTGCGCGGTAGGTCGAGAGTTCGAGACGTGTGAGATGTTTGTTATGTTTTGGAAGATGTTGTAGTGGCTTTGTTTTGTGTGTGTATTTAGTCTGTAACACCCATTTGCTTTTTAAGCAAACCTATCCGTAGATTACATGCATAATCCCGGGGTGTCTACACGGATAGCAAAGTGTCCGCCTCTCTGATCAGTCGGGTGCGGATTTGAACCGCGCCACAGACCTCTACGAAGTCCGAAGCTGCTGCTGTAACTGACTGTGCCATCGAGGCTCATATATATATATATATATATATATATATATATATATATATATATATATATATATATATATAAACCAGGAATCGTGTTGCAAAACAAAACAAAAATGGAATACAATAAATCTAAATTACCTGAAAGAGTAAAAATAGTATATAATGAACGCCAACCAAGTTCATTACCTATATGTTTCGTACATAGTAAATGCTACCTACGCCTCTTCTAGCAGATAATGAACACGGTAAAATGAACACTAAACCATTCTTTGCCGCTTCAAATTTTGTTTGTGTATGGTTGCATCTTAAAGTCACCGTGAGTCACCATTGGTCTCTCTCCTTGCTACGGTTACTAAAATGGAAAAGCAGAGAGAAAAGATCGCCATTTTTCTGCATCTCCAGCAGTGGCACAACAACTTAATGCTCAAGTTTGCCACCTAAAACAAGCACCCTTTCACCGCTTGCAAACTTCAACGGATCAAGTTGCTCGCAGGGACAGGAGAGGAGGGAGTTTTCTGTCTCTACAATATGCAAACTTTTGAGCCATTTCTCTTATATTTAAAGATCAAGGAAGCGGATGTAAAATCGCATAACAGTGTTCGTATATCTGGGCATGAATATATACGTCTGATCGTACAGAAGTATCTTTATCTTCTTCACTAATTTTATATATATATATATATATATATATATATATATATATATATATATATATATATATATATATATATATTTATATATATATATATATGTATATATATATATATATATATATATATAAAGTTTGCATGTATATACATATATATGTATGTATTATGTATGTATGTACATAAATAAATATACATAATATATATATATATATATATATATATATATATATATATATATATATATATATATATATATATATATATATATAATATACATACATAAAAATTCAATGTACAGATGAAACAACCATTAGATAAGTTATATTTTTCAAACTGGTCGTGGTTAAATTAGCAGGGAACAAGGAATGTCACAGCAACTTCCGTCTAGTTTGTTAGAAACAGTATGTATGTCTTTTATACAGAAATACGTGCACAAGAGAATTTTTTTTAAATAAATTGCAACGTATGTTTGTTGCAGAGCACTATCACGGATTCAATTTTAGTTGATACATGGAATTTTGAGGGTATGAATCTCTCTCTCTCTCTCTCTCTCTCTCTCTCTCTCTGTTCCTGTTTTGCTCCCCTCCTGTTTCTAGTAATCAAGTACGTAATATCTGGCAATTAGTGTAATGACACCAACCTTGCCACCAGGTGTTTAGAGTTGATGTTCCATGTTAGGTTTTGAGTGGACCTGCTAAAACACCCCCACACGTTTAGCCCTGCACTGATATTCGATCGTCAAGCTCGCTCTCTCTCTCTCTCTCTCTCTCTCTCTCTCTCTCTCTCTCTCTCTCTCTCTCTCTCTCTCTCTCTCTCTCATTTTCGTTACAATGCTGATTTACTGACTTCTACCACGGAATTAATGGCCTATATTTTGTGTTAGTTTTTCTTAGATAATACAGTTGCATACTATATTCATTATCTTGTCGTTATAACATCTATATTTTGTACTGTTCACTGGAGATCTACATAATAACTGGCAATTGTTTATATTTGATCAATTTCACCCGGAGTGTCTTTTTTTTATCTTATAATACGCTCCTCCTGACTGGTAATGCAAGATAGTGAAGGCTTATAGAGTCTGTGTAAAAATGTGCTTCAACATAGCGATGATATTCTTCATGTAACACAGCAAGCAAAACAAATTTTATGTATGCAGTTCCCTCCATCTTTATTCCTCTTTCTTTCATTTTCAGAATGACTTCCCATTAACTAAGATGGGCCACATTGCATTCTGACTACCAACTTTGGTCTCAACCCTTTATTTTTCCATAATCCTAAAATCTAATATTTACAATATTAGAATACCGAAAGCAAACTGACACCATCACTTCACTTTGCTTTCCGAGAAATGCTGGCGAAACTTTTTGCAAGAGAAAATAGGAAGAAAACAGCGTAGAACGTAAAATCAACACCTGCCGTCATCTGAAAGACAAGAATGTCTTTTCGAGCAATTACGTTCCTGGCGGAGTGACTATCAACTCGATTCATACGAAACTTTGCCTCGAAAACTTGGCAAAGACCGTCGAGAAACTAACATAAATTAGCGAAAGTCCTTGAAGTGTGCACTGGGGTGTCAGCAAGGATGGAAGAACATTCGTATTGATTCGTGCATAACGCGTCCTTGCTTGAGATCAGTTATGCACAGAGACTGTTCCGTAAAGGTAATAAAAATGGCTGCTTATATGTTGATAGAGACATTAAACATTGGAATTACCATAAATACATTACAAGAATATATACATATATATATACTGTGTATATATATATATATATATATATATATATATATATATATATATATATATATATGTGTGTGTATATATGTGTGTGTGTGTGTGTGTGTGTGAGCCTGGATGAAAGCAATGTTGAGTCTACTTCCTCCCTCTGTCGAGCACCCGATACTTTAGTCGACTGCTGTGGGTCGCAACCAATTTGAAGGTTAGCATGGGGCTGAGGACATCATCCAAAAAGACCCAATAAAAATAAGAAGGTTTACATATTCCAAAGAGGGGCATTTGAAGGAAAATGCATGTACATATTTGCAATAGAACAGATGAGCTCTGGAATTCTCGATTCCCTCGTACTTTTTGGATATATGATTTTTACTAAAAGCTTTGAGTCCAAGCGTGAAGTTGAAGAGAGTCTTTTTGTCCGATGTGGGACTCAAAGCCATGCACGATAAAGGGTGAGTTAGAACTTAAAGCTTCGTTTTGAATAGAAAGAGGTCTGGTTCCCTTCATAATCCCCACAAATATCAGAACTGCATTCTTTTCCACAAAAAAATGATAGGTCTACAGATTACCAAGACCACTGAATCAGCCACATATTCGTATCTAATTTTAACAGTTGAGTCCGTGATGAACCGCCTGTAATGAAAACTCCTTTAGACTTTTAAACGCTTACATAGAAGGACTATAAACAGTTCGTTGAACACCCCTAACACCTCCACGCATTTTCTCTTGGATATTAAGGCTTTTCCATTCCAGTACCATTTCTAATTCATCTATTCACAGATTTCTAGACTTCCCTCTGCTTTGCCATCGAGCAAACTACGATCGTAAACATTGTCGTCTCGAGAACTGACGTATAAAAAAGAAATTACCGCATTCCATATGAAATTTACAGCAAATATCTACCCAGTAGGAAATTAAACATAAAAATGGCAGCAATTCATAAACAGCATATGCCACTATTACGTAATATGCCTTGTCCTACGACAACAAACAAAAGTGTTTTTTACCAAAGAGCAAATAAGTTCAGTTGCATCGTCCTTTCATACTTGTTTTTCAGCAAAATTAAGCTTAACCTATATTTTTCATAGTTGCGGTGGTTTACTAAGAATTTATAGCCAGAGTAACTAACGGTGTGATAAAATTATTGTGAGAAAAAGTTCCCTCAGAAATACGACATTGTTAACGAGAATTTTGTCTAGAAATGAGAGTAAACAAAAATGATTTTTTTGTCGGCGTTCGTAATACTTTAAACTGGCATGCTAAATTTCACTAGAGAGTACACTCTTCCGTGTAATAATACTCTTGCGCGCGCTCACGAACTAAAGAGGAAGCCATATTCAGGGCTTTAGAGTTTACGTTATCACTTAAAACAGATAAGATGAAATTCTCTCTCTCTCTCTCTCTCTCTCTCTCTCTCTCTCTCTCTCTCTCTCTCTCTCTCTTACCAAGTTTATTCACTCTTAGTTTTCCTTCTTGGCTAGTGAGAGAAAATTTACATAGCGACAATACAATAATACAACTGTTTAGAATTACAATATACAGTCGAAGAGCAGTGCATACGTCATTGGTTCGTCACTGCCAGTTAAAATGATTCCTTTCAAATAATCACATAACAACTGAGGAGAACTGAATATTCGCAAAGTTCTAGGAAACTGATCCATTTACCTTCAGCATTTCCTTCCTTTTTAATATCCTCGTATTCAGTAAAGAGCTTCAAGAGATAATCAATTCAATCCGTTTTTTATATCCGGTTTTATAATATATTTTAAGAGAAATAAATGTAAAAAAAATTGCATTAAGGAGCTCCACGTGAGCAAACCATTAGGTTTATAATCCTGAGGACAAGTGGGGTATAATAGGTTCTAAGTCCATTGCAAGAATGCCCTCATATTCCCTGAAGAAGATTTCCAGAAGTGCGCATCTCGCTGCGTCATTAGATTGAGCCTCTTCATCACCTCTTTGGAAATTAGTGCCTCTCTCTCTCTCTCTCTCTCTCTCTCTCTCTCTCTCTCTCTCTCTCTCTCTCTTAAGGGATTCTTCTTGTGATATTTCAATCGCTGGTGACGGCTAATTGATTTGAAGAGTTTTTTTTTTTGGAACAGCAAATTTCTTATCCTCATCTAATTAACCTTAGTATGTTTATTTCTTTGCTGCTTTGTTTATTTGCGAATTAAGAAAAAGGGTATGAACGCTATTACATGTATTAATGTGGCTATCTATATATTCATATTATCTTTCAAAAAAGGTAAGCAAAGAAAATTCCAGAAGACGTCATTATTCGTTTCAGTGATGTACTTTTAAATCCAGGAAGCTGTTATGTAACATAAATCGACAAAAACATTATACCTTGTTTGAACTTGATATTTGTAAAATTTGGTGATTCAGTACAAAAATGTTCAAGCATCGCTCTCTGATTTAACAGCAACCTTAACGATTTCAGGAATTTAACGTGGCTCTGTGCAGTACCACCATCATTTCTACTATTGTTTTTATATTTGTCACTCTTATGCTTTAAGATGCCAGTTTCGACATATATTATTTTCAAGCAACACTATTTACAAATAAATGAATGATTCTCTCCTGCCACATTAATAACTGAAATGACATATTCTCCAGCATTCTAATGATTTCTTGAGTGGCTATTTCACTTTTGAATACGCTGTGAGACGGCCTTTAGTATGGATTTCTTTTCTCCAGAGCATTATTTTCACATGAATGGCTTCATTAATCTTACTCTTCCATTCCCTAAATATAGCTATTGGCAATTCGAGTTTCTCACGATGCTTATTAATAAAATTAGACAAAATAATTAAGACTGAGTGCTTAGTGGTAAGCTACATTTATGGTTTTTGGCTCACTATAGTTAAGTATTTACTCAATAGTTTCTTTAATTTTCCTATATTTTATTATGTTAAGG